>NC_073745.1:53492754-53665254 GCF_029784135.1 Toxorhynchites rutilus septentrionalis
ACTCACCTAGCTCTCTGTCTATTATTAACCGTAACGTCTACGGTCGTAACGGCTGGAAAAGTAATGTCAGCCCTACCGATTGTTTTGATGAGTTTCTGTTTTGATTCCCTCGTTTAGTAGTGTTCGCTGAACTCCAGCTGGAGTAAAAAGTATGTTATGTGTTGAATGTGGACGGTGATAGTAGTATAGTGCTGGTTGTGATTGGTGAGGAAACGCATCATACCGTTACATGTTATTTACGGATTTACGGTTATTTATATTCTCAAAAAAAACACCTACTGCACGAAAGATTACACGGTCTCGCAAATTGATTCAACTTCTCATTTCCAGTGCATTGCATTTGTTGTTCCAGTACATTATTGGCTTTCTAGTAACGGAAGCACAACAAGATAATCCGTGATTAGTAGACCATATGAGTTGTGGATATCGATCAAACACGATGTAAGATAGGAAAGCCCTGCAGTGATTCCACCACAATATTGTAAGTGAATTATTAATTTTTACTGCAGTTGGATTTTTGTTTTTCTCTGCTGTCGCTATCAGCAATCGTGTAGTAAAACTACTTCATCACAGTTTCCAAGGACAAAACATGAAATATCATCTTCAATGATGGGTTTTTATCGATTTTTACACCCTCAGGAGGAGGTATCTCGTTTGTGTTTGAAGTGGCATTGCATCGATTCACTCACATCAATTCTTGTAACGTAATCCATTGTTTTTTTTTCGATTACAGATTTTTCTTTAACCAGCTGTTAACAAGGACACACTTCCAGATTTGTAAAAAATCATCAATCTGGTTTAAATCTCAGTCTTCTGTGATAACCTAATTGTTAACAGATATCAGTTACATATTGGATGAGTTCACCGTTTGTAAAATTATCCATTCCCACTTCCGAAGACGAATACCCTGACAGAAGAACAGATTCAAAGTTTGATTTCACGCGAATTGTCGCCACGTTACACCCACGATGGAGGTTTCCCGCGAGGACTGGATCGATCGGGCCCTGGAGAATATGAAAAAGTTCCTGAACAGAGGCGGCTGCTGCCGTGGTGATGAACCCCAAGTGCTGGAGGGCGTTAGTCTCCAAAACACGCTTGGATACGCGCTCAGTTTAACGGTGAAAGACCCGAACAAGTGGACCGACGAGGAACTGCAGCTGGAATATATGGAACAGCTGTGCTTCTACGACGAGGAATCACGCAAAACAATCGACCGGATCGTGCAGCAAATGTACACCGGCGTCCATCCGAGTGTGGCCTGCCGGCTAACTATACTTCCGATCGAGCTGTACAGCGAGGGAAAACTGTACGAGGTGCCCCTGTTTCGGTACTACTTCCAGCAGTCCACCGAAACGGAACCAAAGTTTATCGATTCCATTGGGCGGGTTTATCAGGACTTCCAAGATTTTCTGAAGAACAACAAGTATCCTTCGGCGGAGATGATGTTTCCCAAGGAGGGAAAACTGGTGCCGACCAACTTGAAGAACGTTGAATATGATATCGGGAAGACGCCGGCCTGGAAAAATTACTACTTCAAGGCGCTGGATATTGCGACGGGCATTATCGGTGAGGATTTTTCAGATTTAGATTCAATACGATCGGGATTAGATTATCATTTTTATTATATCTGTGTGTTTTTTTAGCAGGATAATTTAAGAGAATTCAACAAAGACAGATTCTAGAAAGATATGGCAACTTGAAGGATTATGATGATGATTTCAGTGAATCTTTTGTGAGACCCACGCACTGATACTAGGGCTGTGATGGCTAGGCCAGGCTTATGAACTTTATAGTTTACCTTCGTACCGGCTAAGCTGTAAAAATGATAGCGTTCTAGGTAATTTGATTGAGTTACGTTCGTTATCGGAATTAATCGGACAAGACAATCCACGAACTAAGAATGGCCATGCACCACTACCCTTAATTTCGAGAAAGAGCTACTTATATGTCTTACCTCAATAAGTTCGCACTTGGTACATTTTCCTGTGTTGAATCAAAATAAGCCACAGGCTGCGCAACTGGTTGTGCCCTTCCGTCAGTTCCTTCAAGTGTCGACTTTGCAACTATACTTTCCTCGGAACTTGAGGTTTCCCAAAGCCACTGAGAGCACCATAAATATGATATATTACCATCATTGCACAATGGTCCAGGAAGTGCATTTGAGTGGAAATTAACATACAGAGCTCGACAGTTATTCTCTAGACAAAAACTGTCTTCGGCAAAGTTGTTACATATCATAGAGCGCTCATTTTCATGTTGTCAAAAATAGGGTGACCAAAATTTTCATTGAAATAAAAAATCTAACTTTCTTATATTTATAGATAAAGGTAAATACAGTTCTACAATATAGTAGCTCCAGTTATTTTAAACCTTTAACGGGTACTGGCAACTATATTGCCACCAACGATTTTATTTATTTCCATTCTTCAACAATAAATTATCAATTTCAACCTTATGTAGTAACTTGTTCTGATGTCTAGCAACATGCCTGATTTTATTGAGAGCGAAAAAATCGAAAACTATTCATTTTGGAACCATTTTCGTGTTAACAACTCCCAACTTAGAGCAGTAAGAGCAAATTTCTCGTAGTCATTGAAAAATAGTAATTTTGTTGAAGTTTATCATATATACATATGAACTGTCTAGGACCTGCTTAATCTGATCATGAGTTTTAATAGTTATTTTTGTTGAAACTAACACCAAAAATTCAAATACAAAAACATCATTCTTACCACCAAGTTTTTTTCTGCTAGCCGCCTAGACGGGCTAGAGGGGCAGGTTTTTTCAATGTTTTTAATTGTTTTGCGTATTGAAAAAAAAAATATTTTGTGTATTTTAGCATGTAAACATGTCGTTGTATTGGAGTTCGCGTTGATTACATACCTAGTTCTCGGGGCCCGTTGAAGGGTTAAGCAACTTTTACAAAGTGTTTTTCTATCTTTTCAAATAACCGATATAGCGAAAAAAACGGTTTTTTGCTCTAACTTTTATACAGTGACGTCTCGGTTATATCACGCTTAAAAAAATTTCGCGTTATGAAATGGAAATATATATATATATATATATATATATATATATATATATATATATATATATATATATATATTCGAAACAGATATTTTCATTGAACGAATTTTTTTTCTCTCCAATATGTATGATTTAAACATTATCCTCCATGCATGTAAAAGTTGCCCAATACGCAAACTCGGTTGAGCGAAGGAATCAACCTTTCTGAGTCTGGATTGGCAATTTACAAAGTTGAAGTAGAAGAAAAGCGTCACGAGAAATAACCTATTCCTGGAATAAACTGAATTGTCTGCCTTCGCACTAATTCCCTACGGAACGAGCCACGAACGGAAGCTAATCAGACTTATTCCTTTCAATAAATTGAACTGACTGCCTTCGCACTAATTCCGTACGGAACGAGCAACGAACGGGAGCTGATCAAAATATCGAACATCAACTAAGCGGGAGGATCAACGAGTACAAGATCTTCACGAACTCCGAGCGCAAATTATACAACTATTGCTGCGAACGTTGGAAGACTTGAATCTGAAGAACTCTCGTCAGTCAATTCAATGGAGGTGGTTTCGGACTACTTAATCGTAAGACACGATTCCAAAGACTACTTGCTTTATTCAGAGAACCTTGGGTTTTTATACAATTTTAGTTTATCCTAAATCTACCCTAAATTTAAGTCTAACGTGCGAAAGAAAGAGAAGACTATAAACGTCCTTGCTTCTTTTCATACAAGTCCTTTACCTATCGCTATCTGTATTTCAAAACATACGATATCCATAACTGCATTCTAAGAGCAACGGAGCCTAACGCGATAAGAAATGTGTGCGATTGTTTTCGGTTCCTTTCCTTTCTACTAGGTTTTATTGCACCAGGTTTTATTGCACCCGCTCCCGATAGGATTGTTATTTTAGGATCTTACACACGGTTCGCTCTTATCGTATAGTGTTTTTTCTTCTGTCCTTCTTTCGATCGTTTACGATATTGAAATTAAATTGCTAAATTCTTTCGATTTCTTACATTTCCCCTTCCGTAAATCTACCTGCTCGAATTTACACTTCAAAGAATTAGCAATTGTATAAGTATTCAGTTGTTTTTTTTTTTTATAAATTTTTGTTAGCTATTATCTAATTCACTTTTAATTATTTTAATTCACTAATTCACATTATTTATACTCTTGGTAAAATTCGTCCACAAATGGGTTGTGTTGTCGTATCTTCCATAGGTATTGCCGTCTCCCTAGTCGTAGCAATATTGATGTCATCAGATGGTTCAGTCTTCCTTGAATTGATTGATGTTTCACGTAAATGTCGTACTGCATTCCGGTGAGAAAGAAACGTTGTGAGTGAATCCCAGCAAGATGCCATCAATTGCCAGCCGAATCCATATATGTCGTATAGAATTCTGCCGTGCATGATTGTATCGACGATAAACTTTATCATCCTGCCCATCATATATAGACCAATCGCCGTTGATGTGATGTTTCCGAGCCATGTAGACCAAGACATAAGCCGCATCCAATACCTTGTTATTGCATCGTCGATTACATCTCCAGATACTAAGGCTCCGAAGTTGAATCCTTGATCATTGGGTCGTTGTCCAATCAGCACCTTGTGTATTACATTCGTTGCCACTCTACGATCTCCTTGTTCATAAATCATATCCCTCATCTTTTTAAGATTGTCTGCATCATAGACACCACTTTGCATTAGATTTGGAAGAGGTGTGTAGGACCATGTTGTAACTATGTCCGACACTAATTTCTCTGGTGGAGTTGTTTCACGTAATCGTCCATCAGTTGTATACCATTTTCCTCCGAACATGAATTTTGCTGGTATTAAAGGTGTGCAATCTATTTCAATCCCGCGGTTCTGGAGTATTCTTGTCACAGGTGCCAAAAACATCGACCTGTTGTTAAATTCAACTGGAATTTCTTGGAAGCATCGCGCTTCGGATCTTGGCGTAACAAATACTGGTTTGCATTCAATAACATGAAGCACTTCCCCAGCAACAACTGCTGTATATCCTGACCTCTTCATTATGCTCGATACAAACTCCGTTGGATTGATTCTTGCTAATGTCAATTTAGTTTCCAGTAGAGCCTTATCTAGTTTGCACATCTCTGTCATAACCGAATTGTATACGTCGTCTAATTTCTGACCAATGTAGTTTTCGACGAATGTTATTTTCGAATTGAAGTAAGTAAATAGATCATTATTTGAACCTGACGTAGGTTTTCTAACAAATGGCGATCTCATGTTGGATAACTCCAAAACTAATATTCTGGGATGGTCTGTTTTACACCCAACGTGTCCACATATATATGTCCTTGCTGTAGTTTTTATCGAAAATAAATGTCGTTCCGATATTGTGCTGTACACTACAACCTCTCCAATGGTTTTCATTTGGTTATTCGTTGTTTTGTTGACAACTCCTTCAAAAATAACTTCAAACTCGCTTTCTTCACATCTACGGTTCATGTCGATGTCCCAAGTTAGATAGCCTTCTTCAGCGTCCAAACAACGTCCATGTGTGTATGTACACGTTAAACCTCCTTTCAACATTATCTGGCTACTTTCAATGTCTACAGAGGCGACATAATCTTGAAGTGTAATCGTATATTCATAATATACTAAGGCGTTTGTCCACGTGTATAACGGCGTTTTGTACACTCCTCCACTGCAGGAACTGCCAGTTATTGATCCTACCACCAATACTTGTCCTCTATTTGTGCTGTTGAGATTCAATTCCTGAATAACAGTGTTATCGGCTAGTGTAACTGCTCCACTATAGTGAGCTTTTCGACATTCCTCGGATGAAAACTCCTTCACGATGTAGGCAAAGCCGTGTTGATAATCAGAAGTGTGGGAGTGCATACCACAGTGTCGAATCGACCTCTTGATGATGACTTTACATTGAAATACCTTTGTTTGAATTTTCGAATTTCTTTGTAACATTTGTATCCGAAGTTCCGTTGTTGTCAGGTTAGTTGTTGGCGGTAAGCAAGATGCCACATCCAACAAAGAATATGAAGTCATATTTACATCTGCATTGGCACAGTCGTATGCGATCAATCCATGAGATGTTGAGCCTAGTACACTGCATCCCACGAATAACATTGCAGCAATCAACAGTTGCATGAGCGTTAACCGGTTAACTGTATCTGATTTCCATCTTATTTTCCTTCTAGATTCGCCTTTTTGAGAGTAATCCGATTGTACCAAAACTTTTGAAGTTTCCGCTGTTAATACAGTTGTAGTACAAGGATTGATTCGTCGTTTCTTTTTCTTCGGCTCAAATTTCTCACAATTCACACTGCTGTTTCTTTCAATAACTTGATGGAGTGCGGTAAATGAGGTGTTCATTTTGTTTACTTCTTTAGACGTTATGTCTTTCAGAGCGGCATCCTTGCGTATATTCAATACTGCTAGCTTATGTGCTGCTCGTTTAAAGGTCCCTTTGGGTGTTTTAACGAACGCTGTACGTACTTGGCCGTCTTTTCCTTTTATAACTCCAGTTACTCGTCCTCTCAACCATAGGCCCCAACGTATAGTACTGTCTGTTATCAATACTATGTCGTCTATTTCAATGGGCTGAACTTTATGCGTCCATTTTGTCGCGATATTAATGTTGGTATATATTGTTTCTTGAATCGATCCCAAAACTGTTGACTGTAGTGGTTCACTAGTTCCCATTGAACTCGAGTGAGGTTGTTGCTGTCCAAATTTTGAGGTGGAACGTATTCACCTGCCCGTCCAATTAGGAAATGGAACGGTGTTAGAGCCTCTTCCACATCATTATTGCACGGTATGTGTGTTAGTGGGCGACAGTTTAAGATAAACTCTACTTGTATTAGAGCTGCTCGTAACGTTTCAGGATAAGGTGTCCGACTACAACCTATCATATAATATAAATTGTCTTTAATAGTTCTGATGAGTCGCTCCCAAACTCCTCCAAAGTGCGGTGATGCTGGTGGGTTAAAGGTCCATTCTATCTTCAGTTTTACAGCTTCAGATTTCGACATCCTTTCGTCGATTTCGTGGATTAGTTTGTTTAGTTGTTTTTCAGCTCCAACAAAATTTGTGCCATTATCGCTGTATACATGTTTGATCTTTCCACGGCGGTTTTGAAAGTTTTTAAAACACATTAGGAAGTGATCTGTATCTAACTTCTCAGCCATTTCAATATGCACGGCTCTCGTAGTCATGCATGTAAAGAGCACGCCCCATCTTTTCTCTATTGATCGTCTTACCAATACTTCAAAAGGACCGAAGTAGTCCACTCCAGTATTCGTGAATGGATGAGCATACAAATCTACTCTAGCTGCCGGTAATGGTGCCATTTGAGGTGGCAAAGGTTTAGCTTTCATTATAATGCATTTAGAGCAGTCCGTTTTTATTTTGTTGAGAACTGTACGCATGTGTGGTATATAATACCGTAATTGTAATGCTCCAAGTACTACGTTATCCGAACGATGAAAGTATTTTTGATGATATTCAGCAACGATCAAACGTGTTCCATGGTCTTCAGCAGGTAAAATCACAGGATGTATTGTATTCATTTGCAATTTAGTTGCATTTTCGAGACGACCTCCAACTCTCATTACGTTATATTCATCTAGTATTGGAGTAACCGCTGATAACTGTTTATTTCTAATATCAACATAACCGTTTAATTCAATGTCATGAATTTCCTTAGCGAAATGTGTCATTTGTATTTTACGAAACACAACTCTTTCTGCAATTTTTCGATCCTCATATGTTATATTGCGATTAAAATTAGATTGTATATTCAATCGTTGGTTTTTCTTGTATTGCAGCCAATCAACATATTTTTTCACAACACATACATGGTGTATCAACACATTCCAACTGGAGTATCGTTTGATTCCGATGAATATAGAACTTGTTTGGTGCAATCCCACTACTTGTCTCAACTCTTCCGTTGACTCCTTAATCTTCCTGTTAGGATATTCGATCACTGGCTTCTTAAGGAATTGAGGTCCTTTTGTCCATATAGATTGCCCTTTGAAATCTTTTGTAGCTTCGTCGGCGGGATTTAATTCAGACGGTATATAACGCCATTGCTGTATATTGGTTGTATCTAAAACCTCAGCAACTCGATGAGTGACGAATATTTTATATCTTCTATTCTTCGGTTGTAACCATGACAAAACATTTTCCGAGTCTGTCCAGTAGGTAATACTATCTATTTTAATTCGTTGCTCGTTCTGAATGGTATTTGTCAATCTGGTTCCTAGTAAGGCTGCTTGTAGTTCCATTTTTGGAATAGACAACTGATGAATAGGTCCGACTTTTGCCTTTGCTGCCAATAATCGTATATAAACCGAGCCGTTTGCAATACAACGTAAGTATATAACTGCAGCGTATGCTCGTTCAGATGCATCTACGAATGTATGTAGCTCCAATTTTCCTGCTCCATCCGGTATTATACACCTGGGTATTTTTACGTTAGAGGCTTGTTGAATTTTCGCAAGCCAATTTTGCCACTGTTTGCTCAAATGTTTGGGTACTTCATCATCCCAGTCTAACTCGTCTTTGTGCAGCTCTTGAAGCAAAATCTTTCCCATTATCGTATAATTTGATATCAATCCTAATGGATCATACAAACTCATAACAAATGCTAACACCTCTCTTTTCGTGGGTAATCGTAGCGTTTGTCTTACTTCATTGCTCAGCTTCTTCAACGATAATCGATACCCGATCAAATCCAGTTTCGTGTTCCAATAGACACCAAGAACTTTTTCAGCACATGAATCCTTATCCTCTATTACCTTAATGTCGGTAGATTGGATCCGATCGCTGGATAAATTGCTCAGTAATTCCTTACTGTTCGATATAAAGTTTCGAATGAAGAATCCGCCATGTTGGTGTATATCGATGACGTCTTTGGTAATAGCGGTTGCCTCTCGAATGTTTGTAAAACTATCCAGATAGTCATCCACATAGTGTTGTTTTTCAATTGCCAGGGCTGCTTTCGGTTTCGATTCCATAAATGCTGCAGCGTTTTTATTTTTCACTGCTTGCGCGCATGATGGTGAACATGTCGATCCAAAAATCATTACCTCCATAATGTATACATCAGGTTCTCGATTGTTTTCACAATCTCGCCATAAAAATCGTTGAGCATGCTGATCCTCCGGTTTTATTTTGACTTGGTGGAACATCTCTTGAATATCTCCACAAACTGCAATACGTCCCTCTCTGAATCGCAGCAATACTCCAACGAGTGATGTAGTAGCATCAGGTCCAGACAAAAGATTAGAGTTAAACGATACGCCATTTATTTTTGAAGCTGCATCAAATACCAATCTTGGTTTTGGAGGTATTTTATTCTGGTTGTGAACTATAAAATGCGGGAGATAGTATGTTCTCGGAACCGCGTTAATTAGCTCTGAATGTGCTAGTTTTCTAGCATATCCCTTTTTCACATAATCAGCGAAGGTATTGATAGCCCAATCCTTCAATTTTTCATCTTGTTTCAATTTATTCTCCATAATCACCAATCTCCGTAAGGCTGTATGATAGCTGTCCGGAAATTGTACATCTTTGGTTTTCCATAGCAGACCGACCTCGTAACGGTTGTCTTTTAGCTTGATGGTGTTGTCGAGAATCTGTTGTGCTCTTTCTTCCTCTGGTGATCTTGGCAGTTTTTCCACTAATTTCACTCCAAAATCGTCGATTGAGAAGTATCGCTGCATCATTTTGCTCATCTCCTGTTCTTCCTGGATGACCATTGTATAATCTTGACGGTTTATGTTATACTCCTTTCCGTATATCACCCATCCGAGTCGCGTTTTTACTGCCGTAGGACCATTTCCTTTTACCGTTTTGATGGCACTCAGTAATTCGCTGTTGTCCAATCCAATTAACAATGTAGGCTGAGCTTCCTTATAATCTTGAAGCGGAATGTCCTTCAAGTAGGGATAATTCTTGGCAATTTGTTCCATGTCAACTGTTTGGATAGGAAGATTTAGATCATGCATAGTCCGGGCCATCACTGGTTTTCCTATGCCCTTTATCCAGAATTTTACCCTCTTGCTTGAGCAGGATTTTAAACAATCCTGTGTCCATTTTAATGTAAGCGGGTCAACTTTTCCTTCCAACTCTAACATGTTAGCCATTCTCTCGTCCAATAGTGTTACTGATGATCCTGTGTCCAGGAAGGCGTAGGTGTCTATCATTCTTTCGCCGTTTTGGACTGTTATAGGAACTATTTGATAGTAAAGGTGTTCCTTGCGTTGTCGATGAATATTCGTGGTTTCTTCGGGACCTCGTCGTACGTCAGCAGCCGTATCCTGATTTCTTTTATACTCCGATCTTTGATGAAGTAAGCGATTGTGCTCCTTGTTGCACCCATCGATTCCACATATTCCTTTCATGCTACAATTTCTCATAATGTGGTCATTGGAGTTTAGGCACTTGAAACAAATTCCTTTTTTAGCCAAAAACTCTCTACGTTCCAATGTTTTCATTTGTTTGAAATTCTTACATTGGAATAGCCTATGACTGGCTGAACAAAGTGCACATTTCATAGTTTGATGAACATTAACTCGAGGTTTCCTTTCCGTAGTCGACACACTGTTATTAGACTTTTGCATCATACGGGCTATTCTTGAATGTGGCAATAACCACTTATTCAAATCGTTGAGTGTTGGGATCGAAGTGTTGCTTTGGATCACTTCAACCCATTTCACTTGTATCGTGTATGGCAGCTTCTCTATGATTTCCTCTATTAAACGATGATCACGTAGATATTCCTTTTGGCCCAGCGCCTCCATATTCACCACCATGTTATCTAGTGCGTCTGATATATCCGGAACTACGGTTCGGCTGTCCTTTTTGATACGTCTCAGGTCGTTCAGAAGTTCTTTATATACAAGATCCTTCCTTCCAAAGCATTCTTCCAGCTTTTCGATTATTTTCGGAACATTCTCTGAGTTAATCATCAATTGTTGGACGGTTTTATACGCGTCCCCTTTCAGAACTTGTTCCAGGCGGTTGAGGTTCTCTAAATTTGAGAAACCTCCCTCTGCCGTTGTATCATGGAATGTTTTCTTAAATTTTGGCCAATCCTTTGATGCGCCAGAAAATCTGGGTAGGGTCGTCAATGATTGCCTCTTTAAATATATAGTCCAGTCACTAGACATACTCACTGTTTGGGTAAATGATCGATCCGTGGGCTGATTTGTTACTTGGCCCGAGGATGACGTTGAGCATTGGCCTTTCATAGTCGCCATTAATTTGTCCATTGCATCCAGTTGTTGTTTTATCTGCTCATCTTTCTTCCGAGCAGATATTTCCAATGATGCTAATCTTTGTTGGATCTGCACGCATTTCGGGCAGATCCATTTTTCTTCCGCTGTCGGCGCGACCGTTAAGTTAACACAACCGATGTGGAACCATCGGTCACAATCGTCGCATTCAACCATATCCTGTTTATGGTCTGGTTCCGAGCACAAACGGCAATTTCCGTTTTGATTTTCCACGAAACGTATCATGGTGTTGCTTTCAAGATACTCAGCCGTTGAAATAATGTATAATTCTCAGGATCCGTTTCCAGTTGTTTGTAATTACACTTTGCTCACTTTTCAAGGCGTTGAGCCTTTTTAAGCTTTCTTAAGCTTGAGAGATTTATTTTCTCGCTTTCAGGTTAGCACACTTTCAGAAAGCTTTTTAAACTTTTAGTCCTGTTGGAATTCTTTATCCAACTTATTCACTTCAAGGTGATTTGCACTTTCACAAGGCCTTTTAAACTTTTAGTCCTGTTGGATTTGTTTATCCAACTTGCTCACTCTTATGGCGTTGAGCACGCGCATAAGCTTCTATTAAGCTTTTAATCCTGTTGGGTTCTCTATCCAACTGGCCCTTTGCTCATTCTTATGGCGATGAGCACGCACTTATGAGTTCGTTGGTAATGAAAGGCTCCTCCTCTCTGGAGCCACCAAATGTAAAAGTTGCCCAATACGCAAACTCGGTTGAGCGAAGGAATCAACCTTTCTGAGTCTGGATTGGCAATTTACAAAGTTGAAGTAGAAGAAAAGCGTCACGAGAAATAACCTATTCCTGGAATAAACTGAATTGTCTGCCTTCGCACTAATTCCCTACGGAACGAGCCACGAACGGAAGCTAATCAGACTTATTCCTTTCAATAAATTGAACTGACTGCCTTCGCACTAATTCCGTACGGAACGAGCAACGAACGGGAGCTGATCAAAATATCGAACATCAACTAAGCGGGAGGATCAACGAGTACAAGATCTTCACGAACTCCGAGCGCAAATTATACAACTATTGCTGCGAACGTTGGAAGACTTGAATCTGAAGAACTCTCGTCAGTCGATTCAATGGAGGTGGTTTCGGACTACTTAATCGTAAGACACGATTCCAAAGACTACTTGCTTTATTCAGAGAACCTTGGGTTTTTATACAATTTTAGTTTATCCTAAATCTACCCTAAATTTAAGTCTAACGTGCGAAAGAAAGAGAAGACTATAAACGTCCTTGCTTCTTTTCATACAAGTCCTTTACCTATCGCTATCTGTATTTCAAAACATACGATATCCATAACTGCATTCTAAGAGCAACGGAGCCTAACGCGATAAGAAATGTGTGCGATTGTTTTCGGTTCCTTTCCTTTCTACTAGGTTTTATTGCACCAGGTTTTATTGCACCCGCTCCCGATAGGATTGTTATTTTAGGATCTTACACACGGTTCGCTCTTATCGTATAGTGTTTTTTCTTCTGTCCTTCTTTCGATCGTTTACGATATTGAAATTAAATTGCTAAATTCTTTCGATTTCTTACAATGCAACATGCCAAATTTATAGTAAAACATTCATTACAATACAGGTCGGACTCGATTATATACAGACTCGATTATATGTGATTCGATTATATACAATTTTGGACTCGATTATATACAGTTAGGAAAAAATATTTTTTGACGTAGAACTACGTCTGTCATGCCAAATCAGAAAACAGGTCACGTTTTTATGAAATAAAGTTAACGTCAATAACTATTTCTGCCGCGAACGGATTTTGGCGTTTTACATACTAAACGAATCGTAAATTCCGTAAGATTTGTTTCATATGCTATACATTAGAATCTCCTGGTTTGTAAATGGTTAAAATTCATGAAAACTTTAAGCGTTTCCATTTTCCCATACATTTGTTCTGTCCATTTGTGTGCTTTCCCGAACAGAGCTGTCAATAACGAGCAACTTATCGACGACCAACGGAGTGGAAATCGTAGGATTTAAACTCTCCGTGAACGAAGGAAAAGTAGAAGAATGAAGGGGAATACGTGAATAAAAAAGTATAAACAGTGGATCTCGCTGAGGCAAACTTTCATTCGGCATCGGACTGTTGAGCAATTCAGTTCACTTTGCTTTCGCTGCGCTTCGATCTAAGATTAGACCCCACCAGTGGTAATCCAACTTGGATATCGTCGTTTGGTTTTTCTGTTCGTTTTTTTCGTCATTCGTATCGTGTGTTTTTCTTTCCGCGTCATAAATTGGACGCTTCGCGTAGTGCGTGATGAGCAAGAAGAAGAGGAAGGCAGGTTCGAGCCCTGCAAAAAACGAACGCATTACCAGGGCAATAAAACTTCGAGGCAAGCGTCATCTAATGATGCACGCGATGTTGGTGAAGTGAAAAGCGCTTGCACTGAACCGAGCCTTCGCGAATGTGACACCGCATCGAACAACGGCAAAGTAGGCGATTTCGGCATGTCGGTCGAAAATGTAAACGCCGTTACCCAGGCAGCAACCAAAATCAAGCTCCCCCCGCTGGTGGTGAAGGCGGTCACTCTTGACAAACTCATCAGCGAATTCGCATCGATGGGTGTTACAGCAGAGTACAAGCTGTGTGGCATAACTCAGTCTTTTTCCAAGCAGTTAACATTGTTTGTTTTCCGTCATCATGAGGGCTTCGTTGGTGCCTTTGAGAATGCATCAATGCATTAAAATGACGTTATGGCGAAGCAGACGTTAAGGTTGTGCACCAAAAAATTATTTGGGAATACCAAGCATCTTGAATGTCTTACTGGAATGTTATAAGTTATTTGGGTTCGCGTGCCAATCGCAAAACTGCCTTCAACTAGGATTGCATTTGCGCTAATACTGATCATAATGAAGCATTGCTACTGTTTTCGAGATTATTATTAACAAAAAAGAGTGTATTTCGCTTGGTTAGTCACCAAGAAAGTAAATGTCGTTCTGGAATTTTGTATGTGATTAGGTTTCGCTTGCCAGTAGCAAAACCTCCTCCACTAAGGGTGACAGCTGCGCTTCCCTCGAGCATGTGAAAGTAATGCAGCTTTTTCCGAGGCCAGTAGTATTAACATAAGCGTTTCTTTTGAGAATAGCGCAAAACGATGAGAAGTGTTTATATTCCTAGTAGTTTCAAGCCTCCAATGTATGGCGACTTATATAAATGGCCTGATTCTCGAATACACTACGAATACACTTCACGGTGGAAACGGTATGAAACGCATTCGCGATGACAACGGTACGGTGTCGACATCTGGATGCGAGATTAGTTTCCCACTAAATTTATCATTATAATATCAAATTATCTTCAGATTAAATTTTTGTATGAGATTATTGAATCACATTGAATACCAGTTTGATACGAAGAAGTAAATTTTCATTAATGATTTTTTATTTGAAAAGTGCTCATTCTGCCTGAAAACTCATCATTATCTTCGACACTTCACTAACCCGTAAAACGTAGTTCAATGACGTGCCGTTTATTTCGTTTCCACCGTGAAGTGTATTCGAGAATCAGGCCCAAAATAACAGTGTAGTTCTACGTCAACAATGCGGTCGTATCTTGGACACAACCTCCTATAATTTTTTTTTATATTTCAAATATGACTTATTTCAAGAAGAAATGTAACCTTTCAACGTTAAGGTGTAATTTAACTGGCTATTACATGTACAGTGGGGTAAAAGTCGTGATTTTTGAAGATTTTGCTTGAACTTCATCAGGAATTGTTCATATCGATATTGTAGCCAAATTAAGAAAGATAGAATTAGGGTGTCAAAGAACAAATTGAGCGGTTAGAGAGCTTCAATTTAATTGATAGGAACAATCTGGTTCAATATGAATTTTTAGGATGAAGTCAATAATAGCACATTAAAAAAAAGTCACAGGAGGGTTGTGTCCGAGACACGACCGCATAGTTGACGTAGGATTCCGTTAGGCTATCTGTTGATTTTGGATATGTTTGAAGAATTACATCGTTAAACTCTTTGATAATGATTTGGTGACCAAACGATCCGTTCTCGAGCGGGAACACACCTTGGTTTTTATTTATGAAAATTGAAATAAATCGTTTCATATATGAAGTAATTTTCAACACAACTGCTACCATATATTTTACACTTACACTTGTGATAAATTTTTCACAATACACGATCAGTCATTGATATGCAATTCCACGAAGCAACATTTCGGTGGGAGCAAAAGCTCCCCCTACTATCATATATTTGCAAAGCCGATTTCCCCCAGGCAGCCTGGTTTTGATGTCTCTGTTAGGGACCCGCCACACAAATCGATTGACGCAAAAATTTCATCAATCCATCATGAAAAGACTGAGCAATATGCGTTTGAAATTGGACAATTTTCACGATGTGCTCGATTTTCGATTTTCAATTTATACCCCAACATGTTTCCGAAAGACGTAATCCTACGTCAAAATTAACTTTTAAGTTTTTGATTTCCAAAATGTTATTAAAATCCACTAATTTAGATGTTCCACAACTATATACTGTACTAAATTTACTCATCTTTCAAATGAAAGCAACAGAATCGTCTTCCGTAGCGAACTTTGTAATGTAGAGCCAGTGTGAGGCAACAGAATCCGAAACAAAAAAAAGTTTTATAACTTTGTTATAGTTGAAATTCGAACATATGCGTAGAAGGATATCTTTCATCAAATATGATCGTCAGTCGCCTCCTAAGAGAGTTTGGATAAATTAATTTTTTTCATATGGGAAAGGTGTTTTCTAACCTTAAAGGGGATCAATCAAAAATAAAATTCTTCTTTTATATTTAAAAAAAAAACAAAAAAATATATGCAAAAATACGAATAAAAAATTTTTTTTTGACCCGATTATATACAGTGAAAAGAAATCAAAAAGTGTATATAATCGAGTCCGCGCTGTATTTATCACATGGACACATTAAACAGCACAGTCTAACATGATATAACGAAATTATAGTAGCAGTGCTTTTCTCATAGCAATTTCTCTTGTTTTCTTGTAGGCATTGTGTGAAAGACATTGTAGCTAAATCTAAGTTATTTCCTAGGTAGTGCGGACTGAATCAAAACGGCTGTCAAAAAAGATCCAATTGAAATGTCAAAATAGATCCAACGATCAGGAGTGTTATTTTTCTTATGATAATCAACACTATAAAAGAGGTGTTGTTATCAAGGGCAAAAATAATTAAAATTATAAAATGAACGAACTACATTTTTCCGTCAATTGTTCAATTAACCATTGCATCTCTGAAAGAGCATCTCAGCCTTTCACTGAGCAACGCATTTTTATTGTCCCCTCTCTTTGACATAACGTTTTTCCGAACGAAATAAAAACAAACGAAGTCAGAGTCACGTAAATGTTTACTCCTGCGATTTGAAAATATTCGATAAAAAGTGGAAGGAAGGGATGCCAGAGGATTTTTAAAAAAAGTCTGTGAAAACATGTGAATGTCTGTTAAAAACGTGGAAAAGTCTGTAAAAGTGTGCAGATCTATAGAAATGTCTTTTAACGTTAATTTTCACATATTCATTAATACTTTGTACATCGCGATACACGTAAGATTGTATTTTGTATATATATACAACCATTCCATGCCAAACCAATATAGTGATTCTCAGATCTTCGTCAAAAGTGGTAATTTTGTTCTTTATCGCAAAACATTAGACTCGTATTTTTTTTTTTCATTAGGATGCCCATTTCCATTTGAGGGTGATCCAAAAAATCATTTTTTCCACTTTTTCCCAAAATGACTTTTTTGAAAAATTTATAACTTTGCAGAGTTTATATCAGATAATATGTTTATATGCAGATAATATGGATCCTATTTTCGTAATTATTGATTGTAGTCGTTTTTTAATGTTTTCTTGGCTTTGGACTAGGGGGCACCATATTTTTTTATATTTTTTCTTGAAAGCTTAGAATTTTTTTCATAAAATATCTTGATATCAGATATGCAATTTTTTCGTTTTTGAAATATGATTTTTCAAGACTAATCGATGGTTCGAAAAACAACTTTCCCCATTTTTCCCACTACAAAAAGTCATAACTTTTGAACTATAGGACCGATTCATATAAAAAAATTGAATTTTCGCTATTGTAATTATTGATTGAGTTAGTTTTTCATAGTTTTCTCGGTTAAAGATAGGAGCGCTATATATTTTTATATTTTTTATGGAAAGCTGAGGATTATTTACCTAACATATCTCGATATCAAAGATGCTATAATTATCGTTTTTAAGTTCTAATTTTGTAAATTTAACATTTAACATATTCATATGTGACTAAACTAGACCTATGCTACTAGAATCCAATCTTCCCGCAAGTGTGATATTATTGGCTTGGTTTATTGGCTTATTGGCTTCAATTTAATATATCGATCATCTAAATCGGTGCAGTAGCTCAAATGTTATGATTTTTTGCAGAAAGTTATTTTTGGACAAAGGGGGAAAAATGATTTTTTGAACCACCGGTTAACTTTGAAAAATCATATCTAAGGGTGGGTTTAGACTAGGGATATATTCATGTGAAGAAATATGATGAGATTTATAGAAATCGCATCAACCGTTTACACTAGCGTGAACTTCTATAATGAATATATTCATATCTTCGGTGAATTTATTCACCTGAAGCAGAACTGCATCTAACTTTAGTGATTTCTCACCAGTGAGAAATTCACAAGCGTTTACATATGCTGAACTTATTCAAGTTATATATACCTCGAATAAGTGTATCATATTTATTCTCACCCGTTTACACCTATTTTCACGTGAATAAATCCATCTATAGCTATAGATCTGCCTAATGTAAACCCGCCATAAAAAACTAAAAAATAGCATCTCTGATTCCAGATATGTTATGTAAAAAATCCTCAGCTTTCAAGAAAAAATATAAAAAAATATAGCGCCGAAGTCATAAAAAATAAAAAACGACTAAAATCAATAAATACTAAAATATAATTATTCTTTTCGCAAGTTAAATATTTTTTAATAAAAGGCTAGGTCATTAGTTTAAATTTTATATGTCGATCATCTAAATCGGTTTAGTGATTCAAAAGTTATTATTTTCGTTTGTCATTTTTGGGAAAAAGTGGAAAAAATTGATTTTCGTTCAAGATTTTTCCTTACCTGCATAGAATGCAATTTTTCATTAATTGTGTATAAACGTATCCTCTCTTTCGTCTGTAATGATGTCAGGGCAAAAGTACTTATGTGTATGAGTACCAAACTTTATACACATCAGATGGGCCAACCAGAAAGACTGCCGGGCCGCAGGTTGAGTATCGCTGGTCTAACGTCATGTATATTGATATAAACTAAATATAATAACTTTTCTGTATTAAAACTGTGGAAAAATGTCATATGGTGAGTCAAATATCTTTGATGTGATGGATAGAGCCTCTTATTTTCCAAAAACCTGTGAAATATTGTTATATCCAAAAAGTCTACAACAAAAATAGAAAGTGTTTTACAGATATGTCTGTAAATTTACAAACATATTTGTAAATCTGACATCTCTGGTGGTCTGAGAATTTTTTGCAGGAAATCGCTTGAAAACATGCATGAATTTGCTTGAAAATGAAGTGGATTGAGTCCGCACCACTTAGGTTATTTCGTTTTTCCCATTCTATCATATAGGGTTGGGGAAAAAGAAATGTCGTATTTCTGATCGAATTTTGACGCTTTATTTAACATACTTAAAATTATCCAATTTAAGTCAAATATGCGCCGTTTTATTCAAATAAGACAAAAACGGTTTTGGATATCAATGAAATTTTTTATTCATGTGAAAGTACATTTGCTGCCATTATATATAGAACTCGATTTCTTCTGCCCGTGGTGGCCGCTTGCAGAAGTCCAGACGCTGAACCCAATTTTCGAAGGTTTTCAAGCATAATTCGGCCGATACTGCTGCAATTTCACTTTGATGTTTGTACGAAGTTCGTCAATCGTCGCTGACTTGTTGGCATAGACCATAGACTTGACGTAGCCCCACAGGAAATAGTCAAATCGTACGACCGAGGCGGCCAATTAACTGGGCCATTTCGTGAGAAAACAAGCTCACCAAACTTGGTTTTCAATATATCGATTGATAAATTCGCTGTGTGGCTTGTGGCGCCGTCCTGTTGAAACCACATATTGTCCAAGTCCATATAATCGAATTCGAGCCATAAATATTCGGTTATTATTGAGCGGTAGCGATTACCATTCACAGTAACGTGTCGGTCTTGATCATCACGGAAGAAGTGCGGCCTAATAACGCCGCCGGACCATAAACCGCACCAAACCGTAATTTTTTGGAATGCAATGGTGATTCATGGAGTACGTGTGGATTGCTGCCTGACCAATAACTCATATTTTGCTTATTGACGAAGCCATTCAGCCAGAAACGAGCCTCATCACTGGAGATGAATTTTCGATGAAAATCCGGATCATTTTCAAGTTGTTGCTCAGCCCAATCCACGAACATACGACGCTTCTGGTGGACAAGCGGCTTCAGTTCTTACGTCAATTTGATCTTGTGAGAATGTAGGCCAAGATCTTTTCGCAAAATTCGTCACAACTACGTCACAGAGATGCCCAACGCTTGAGAACGACGTATGAGAGACTGATTCGGGTCTTACTCAATTGATGCGCTGGCGGCAGCAATATTGTGGATTCAAGTTTTTTTTTATGACGACCATAAATTGGACGTAGCGCTCTTAAAGTTGAGGTCATTGATTCCGAATTTCGGTGGCAAATTTGAATAATCTCGAATCGTTGTAGGATCGTATATCTTTCCATTATGAAACGGCAAACCTTACTGGAGAGAAATGTCAAGAGAGCGGGAAAAAATATGGAAATACCCTTTATAAATGGTTGAACAAAAGCTTCAATTTGTTCTGAATATGCTTTTATACAACATGTAGTCCAGCATATCGTCTTATTAAGCGCTCAGTACTGTTTTTCGACCCACGATAATTACAATACGGTACCGCGACTTATGAGAAAGGCATTTCAGCCATCTTGACCATCAGCCGCAGTGTGTGAAAACCAGCCGGGTGCTATGATTGATGCTTGGATCGTTAGCAAAATCTCAAGCAGAACTGTCAGTGGGATACCCAATTCATATGAAAACAAAGGGAAAATGTCAGTGGGATACCCAATATGTTGGCTCCTGTCAGTTCAATGGGGGTTCTCTAAAGACGTCACCCGGCTGGTGAAAACAATCAGCAATATTTTGTTTTGCTTTCTGTGTGTGGAATTGTTTTGGTGGCATTGAAAAGTTGAAAGGTGAGTCTTTTACGGTTAAAGCTAGGTTTGTAATATACTCTATCTTATTTTATGTTTCGACTCAGGAGAACAAATCGAATGGTGATGGAAATATTTTTCCTGCGTTTTGCGGTCAAATCCCTTTCCACAGTACTCTGTATATTTATACCGTTTCCCCTCGCGCACCTATTGACGAAACGGTCACACCTTTAATATATATATACACACCTTGGTTCGACTATTATTCAACTGACTAGTTTAATAACAGCTAATGGTGCTCATACACTGTTTGACAGAAGCCAAATATTTGACTCTTTTAGACAGATAAAATTTGGTCGACGTGTACTGATCAAATATATGCTACACAAAACACAACAAGCAAATATTCAATTTTTGGATGCCTCGAATACTTTTTTAGTCTGTTCTTCGAACCTGTCGGTACATGGTTAGGTTACCTTGAATATTTCAGTCGATTTTATCCATGTTCGGTGTTTGACATTGTTTAACACTGTTGAATATTTAAGAGTGGCAAACAAAATAGTGTACAAATATCAAATCAAACTTCATCTGTCAAAATATATCAAATATTTGACCTCCGGGCAAACAGTGTACGGCCACCTTAATGATTGCTTGTTGGGCTGTACTCTGATGAATCCAATTTTGTCAGCAGCAACCTTATGTTGGCTTCATGAAAATTACATTGTTTTTGTAGATCATTGAGAAAATTCTGATGTTTTCGTTGCTGTTGCGGAAGATTGTGTTGACTGAATGACGTTATTTGCGGATGATTGGTCGTGGCTGTTGCTGATGGGTATTAACTACTGGTGGGAGATTTTGCGCTGTTGAATTCTGCTGCAGATCATGTCCCAGAAGGGGATTAAGGTGAAGGTGGAAGCTAGCCACATTGTAGTAGTATAGGCGCTTCACTGACACGAATCTTAGAATACATTTGAAAAAAATAACAATTCAATACTGATGTTAAATGTATAAACAATTGCAAATATGAATAAAAATAGAAGGTGTATTTGCATATGAAATAAAATTCTGATTATACGCTAGCGTAACATTAGCAAATTTATATCACATGCGAATTGGAGCTCTTTTGGTATTAACAAGTTCTTCCGCATAGTAGCTCGATGTTGATAATTCCTTAATATCTGCCTTCGTTTATCGTATTGTTTTCACATATTCACGTTGGAGAGTCTTAGCCCTTCTCTTCGTTGGCCGAGGCATTTTAATTGGATGTAATACTTTTCCGTTTACTGTTTTAGAAAGCATAGACAGCCCTGGCAGTGTTCTGAGCTCTGCAATACAATTTTCTTACCCAATATTAAAGTTGCTAAAATTACATTATAGACCCATTAAACGTAAAAATAATAACTGTATTGATATCAACACAATTTTATTCTATTGATTTTCATGACATGAAACGCTATGACTTAGGAATAACATTTTATTGAGTGGTTTTTATAGCTGTTTCGATGATGTTGTCTGGCATCAGTGTCGGGAGAATAACGATGATTTCACCAATACAAACTAAACCATTGCCGAAGATTGAAAAATAAAAATTTAACTTTCAGAGCACTTGCTCGAGTTTTCCGACGTTTTTCACTATACAGTGCGACAGCAGATGAAAATTTAATATCTTGTGAGTAATCGATTAGAGTTTGGTTGATATTACTCGATGGGAAGTGTGCGAAAACGATAATTTTCTTCAAACTGTTTCGCAAATTCAGAAAATAGTTCTGTTTGAAAAACATTGAAATACTACCGTCATAACAACAGTAGTTGCGTTTAGCTTCATATTGTTATGTCCCAAATTAACATTTGTTTGCGTCATCGTCTTCATAGAAAAAAAAAATCGATAATCGTCTTTCATTCTGTTTGATAACATCTTTTGTCTGTTAAAATGTTTCAAATCGAAGACCCAGGGGAATATACTACGTGGATTCGACGAACGTTACTTTGCTCGTAATATGCTCGTGTATCCCATATTTTCATGTTAAACTAGCTGACACGGTGAACTTAATCCCGTCCAAAATTGAGTTTTTGATAAAATACTTTCAAATCAATTAATTTACATACGAATTTACGCGGGTTACGTATATTCGATTCTAGATTTTTTGTTGCATTATGTTGGTACTCATGTCTTTCACTTACTGCTAGTACTGCTATTTTGAATATGAAATCGAATATAAGTAATCCGTGGGTATACAAAAATCGAGATACTTTTAGAACAGCTCTTGTAGATAGAGTGGTCCACTCGATCCCATTCCATTAAGTACTTTCGAGAAAAGATCAATTTCGTTGGCGCAAACATCGAATGGACTAACAACGCTTATTGAGATGTAAGATGTAGATCATGAGGGAATTCAATTTTCCGACCTTCCTTCAGAATTTTCAGATTTTTTATTCGTTTTTTCTCTCTGCTATATTGATCTACGGGAAGAGACGAATATAACAAAATAAAGAGGGCTCAAATAGGATCATTCCTTCCTCGAGTTTTGCGTTTACCGACACATTTGGCATTCAATTTTTATTTATATAAATTTATCTAATTCGGTTAGGTATCGCCGGAGCAACGGGGGCCATCTTCCTCTCGGGTGGAATCGCTACCCCTTTTATCGCGGCCAGCGTGGGGTCCGCCATCTACGCAACCGGACGGTCGATCGATGTGCTGCGGGATAAAAGTGCCCACCAGGAGTCGCTGAATCCATTCTGCGATCCGGAATCGCGAACGGCGTGGCTCAGTCTGACGGCACACGTGCTCACCTTCGGAACAATGCCGCACATTTCGGCCCTGTCGGGGGTAGCGTCCACCAGCCACAGTATCGCCACCGGGTTCAAGGTGTGCAATTTTATCAATGAAACAGGTTGGTCAAACTTCAATCTTAATCTCTCACTATGGTAAAAATAATCTTCCATTAAACGCAGGAAACATCATCAGCGATTTGGTGATCTGTGATACCCTGTCGGCGATGCATTCCAGTTACTACAATGCGAGTATCGAGACGCGCCTAGCGCATGCCGCCTCGATATGCTTCTGGACCAAGACGGTGATTAGCATCCGCCAGGCGGAGCTGATGATGAAGAACAACGCAATCGTCGCGTTGAAGTTGTTCGGATTTGAGGATCATTTCTGTGAGTACTTCAACAACGATTCGCGGGCGATCGACATCGGTCTGCGAATTGTGAAACATTCGCTGCAAAGTAATGTGATCATTGCCTCGGACAAGACCGATCAGAAAGCCATCACCATCGACGGGATGAAGTTCTGTATCGAAACATTACTGAAGCTGGAACCTGAAGAGGTGGAAAAGTTATTCGTCATTTTGCAAGCGGTTTCGAGCGATGAGGATCGCGAGCTGTTCAACGAGCTGAGGCTGATATGCGAGAGCGATGTGGAGTTGGTCCGGTTAATTTCAGCCGAATCTGAACACGAGAATCTTCCGGGGAACGAGCTGGCAGAGATGCTGCTAAAAGTTTACGCTTCGATGCGAAGCCAGAATCAGTTCAAAATGAGTCTCAACTCGACGGACGGTCTGTGTATCGGAAATGGAATTAAGCTGGGGATCAAGGCAGCATTCATCATATTCGCTTCCAAAGAGGAACACCAGGGCGTGAGTCCACTGATAGATGCCGTGCTAGAGCTTCCGCCAGATCAGTGCGAGGCACTAACCGAGATAATCAAAACAAAACCAGATTACATATCGATTTTTAAACTGAAATCTAGCGATGACAGTAGCAGTAGGGAGGACATAAGTAGTCGCATTATTAACGAAATTTCAAAGGCCTTAAATGAGAAAAACTAAGTTTTCGGAGCACGTAGATTGCGATAGCAGAAGGGGAAACGAGCCAAATTTTTAGGGACTAATCGTAGTACAACTACCTAGCAGAAGTAATCGTATTTTATAATGCACCGCGAAAATGTTTTGTAGACAGGGAGCAGCTCCCGCAAACGCACATACACACAATTAGAGAAACTTTATTCAGTGGAGTAGTGTAAGCCGAAGTGCAGTCGGTTTTTAACCAATGATGACGCTTTAACCTTTTAACCTAACAAATGAAGAGACTAAATTGCACCTATTGAGATAAACTTAGGTTTGAATCGGATCAAACACCAAATTCAAAGAATTATAGAATCGAAACTAGCTTACAATTTAGATCCTCAAAGGTAAAGATTAACCAAAGACGGCAATGGAATCAACAAAATTACATCACGGCGACCGGCGAACCGGCATAATTTATCACAAACCACACTGACAGGAAGTAAAACTTGCTACAAACTTATTTTACATATTTATACGTACAAGAAAAAGTCTATTAGGAATGATTTATTTTTGACAAATATATATATAACTAATCTATACTGTTGAATAGCACCAAGCTCTGGGGATGAAATGCGAGGAATATAGTTGTTGTTTAATTTTACATTGAAAGAAAATATATCATAATGAAATAATTGAGAAAGGGTTATGGAAAGTGTGTCGTTTTTAATTTTGAATTGCAAAAAGCGCGTGAGAAAATTTTCAATGTAGCTAGGCTAAGCTACCCCCTCTAGCTTAGCCTAGCTACATTGAAAATGAAAAGCGAAAAGAAATTTACATCACTTTTTCGAGTATTTCGCCTTGCATCTCACCAATGGGCAGTGTAATAAAGGGTGGAACGACCCAAAAGTTCTTAACTTCATCGTAGCATGTACCCTATAATCGATTATTTGAAAAAAATGGAAACCTTTTTTTTGTTGGCACAGGTGTGTAGAATGATGTGCTTACTTTGTTTTCGACGTACACTCTTCAGTTGTCAAAATGGCGTTTAAAAGTTCTGCACGCGCACCAAGAATTTCCACTTTTATAGCATAAACAGTAAACGAAAACGCACAATTTGCCTCAAACGACGGTGTCTAAAGTGATAAGAATGTTTGGGGAGGGGTTTACCACAGCTCGGAAGCCTGGAAGTGGAGGTCCCGACGGTCGAATATACAACCAAAGCGGTGAAGAGGACATACACGAGGAATCCAAACTTATCGATCCGGGATGTGGCAAATAAAGTCGGAGTGTCCCACACCACGGTGCAACGCGCCAAGAAAAAAGGTGGGCTGTCAACGTACCAAAAGGTAAAGATCCCAAACCGCGACGAAAAGCAAAACAAGTCGGCCAAAACGAGGACACGGAAGTTGTACACGACGATGTTGACCAAATTCGACTGTATCGTTATGGATGACGAGACATACGTCAAAACCGACTTTAACCAGATTTCGGGACAACGTCTAACTGGAAGATTGCTGTATTCGACTGACGTTTAAAACAGGCATTGGCCTTCATGACGCGCCATACTGAGTAACCCAGCAGATTAAGGGCGATTACACATTATCCGGTTTCTGCCGGACCGGTTTCAAAAAGCGCCGCTGGGTTTGGACGGAAAACCGGACAACAATGTGAAAGAGACCTCGCGCTACACAAAACCGTACATCTCTCACAAACACATATATGCATTTATTTATATGTGGATTTGACAGGTAAACATTGCTTCAAATATTCCGGTTACATGCAGCTGAGTGCAGACGGAAAACCTTAAACCCACAGCTGCTGCGGCAAAAACGAGCGTTCTCATATGTATGTTCCTTGGAAATCACATAAGGCCGAATGTTGGAGTGTAGCACACCATGAGCATGATCAAAGTGAGACCAGGCCTCACGGACATTACACACATCCTGCATCATAACGGCGTTCTTACCGTACCTATCGTGAATACTTCCGCCTCACTTCAGAATACGTTTAAAAAACTAACTTTAGTCCAGCTGCGGTTTATTCATTCATACGCATAATTATTTCGTTTCCAAGCATACACGAATAGTATGATTTATTTCACACGCTCTGATTATTTTGGAATTTACCTACAAGAGAATGTATACACATCCATTCATTCTAGAGTTTTTTTTATTTCATTAATACAGTAAACAAATTACGAATAAAATAACATAATTCGTTCAAACACTATTCCATTGCTGCTTCCGCTGATCCTCGTCGAAGAACGAGCTCAACATATGCCGCAATTCCTCGAGCACGTAATCCTGGGGCAGGGGCAGCATCTCGAGCCCAATTCGCATCACAGCTATCAATACGCGGATCCGGGGCAAAGAATGACCGAATCAGATAAGCTGGAATTTCGTTCTGACAGAACCGATGCTTTGGCGTCGGGCATTGGAACATTTAGACCACAGAGCACATATCTGACAGTTTTGGCTGGAGTGCCTTGGTCTCGTCGTCGATCGCGTCGCCGGTCAGGTCAAACTGGAATACCCAAAGAATATTAGACGAGAGAATTATTTTTAGTGTGTTCAAATTAACAAAAACTAACCTTCTCATTCAGCTCGATAAAGCCGCTCGAAATCCGCCCCTCCATGAACCGATTGAAGATTTGTTTGACTTCCCTGAACTCGTTCAATAATTATTTCAGATAAGGGATGTTGCCTGTGAACAAAAAATAGAAGTCAATTAAATAACTCGATCTGCTTGTCAAAAGACACCACTCACCGTTAATAACACAGTCCGTGGAAATATGCTAAATGATGACATCGTGCACCTGTGACCATTGCTTCTTTTTGAGCAGAAACTTGCATCACAGAATTAGTTCCACAACACTGGTAGTTGTTGAAGAAGTGAAATAAAAATTTCAGCATCCATATCACTTGCAAATTATCAACTGGTTTCAAAATCAACAAACAAACGTCAATAGTGCATACATACTATTACATTAGACGAAAAACAGGAAGTGGGTTATATCTATGGTATAACCGCAAGGGTGACGTAGGACTATCGTTGATTTAGAGATCATTTGTTTGAAGTTGAATCTAAATCCATCCTGAATGAATGAATAAATAAATATTTGGGTGACGAGAGTGTTACGTTGGAGCATCAAGGTTTTATGCATCCAATATTGGATACAAAAAACCTTGTTCTGAAGAATAATCTTCAGAAGCTTTCCTGCTAACTGCACTTGATTGACAAATCACAAAACCAAATGTATGTGGTCGCAGTATTATAGGGATAGAAAACATTAAAATAAACTCGCTTGAATGTAATTTTCAATTCCAAGGGGAACTGGCAGATTATTTTTCAGCACCGATCATTTCTTTCCAGGTTTCCTCTCGATAACCAGCAAACGAAAATAGTTGCGCACGTGTATGTGTGTGTGTGTGGCGGCTGCTTCTATGTCTTCCCGAGGAACCGTATTTCGATGCTGATACTCTCTTGGTCACGAGAGTATCAGCATCGGCTTTTCTGCGCTCCCTCACAGTTAAAACAAACTGATTGCATTTCAGGTCAGGTCAGGCCAGGTAATGAATCCCTCGATCCCTCGCCGTTCAGCTCGTTCAGTAACGATGTTGTCTTGTCGATGTCCTCAGGCGTCGTGCACAAATTACGTAACGCTAAAAATCCGAATTCTGAACCACCTCTCCCCCCCCCCTTTCGTAACGCAATTTCCTATCTCTAATAAACAGAAAGTAACGCAACATCTACCCCCTCCCCCCTTATCGCGTTACGTAATTTGTGCACGACGCCTCACGAAGAATGAATCGGTTTCACCACCACAATATCATTTCAGTATGCTTTTCGTGCGTGATTGAATCGAGAGAAGGTGTGGTTTACGATGGCAATTTGGAAGGCAAACTAGAGGAGAATGAACTCTCTGAGTATGAAAATTTCGGCGACTGAGCAATAATCGATTGAAAATTATATAATTTTCGCGATACGAAACATTTTCCGTTTTTCATGTTATGCATCCATTATTGGATACGAAAATATCCTACTGATGGGAAAGAATAATCTTCAGAAGCTTTCCAGCTAATTACACTTGATTGAAAAATTACGAAATCAAATGTATTTGGTCGCTGTGTTCGCCATATAATTAGAAAACATTAAAATAAACTCTTTCGCATGGATGTATTCTTCAATTCCCAGGGAACTGGCAGATTATTTTTCAGCAACGATTAGATCTTTCCGGAATTTTCTCGATGCTGTATGGCATCCACACGAAAATTCTCGTTTCAGTTTGGCCTGTAAAAACTTTTCTAAACTCTAATTCATCAAATTTGGAGCCCTGAAAAGGGCCGTTGATTATATGCTAAGCTAATATAGCACCCTCTCCTTGGATTCGATGGGCCAGCTGAATGTCCTTGGGCATGATGTGACGCGTTTTGCATGGATAGCACACAAATTGGTATCTTCGAATAAGCCTCCTGCAGCGTCATAGCCGCGGAACTTTGGAAGCGCAAGTCGGTTTTGAAGTCCTGAGCAATTCCACGAACCAAATGCTGCAAAGGTAACTTGCGGATCAGCAATTCGGTCGACTTCCGATAGCGATGAATTTCACGCAAAGTTCCCGGTCGATAGCGATGTGGCTTCTTCACCTATCCTGCGGCTGGTGCGCTTATCCGAGCTGCTTTCGTGTGCCTTACCACTGAAAGACTAACTATCTATCTGCTTGGTCCCAAACAAACGAGTCGTCACGGTGCGAGAGTAGAGTAAGAAATGAACGAAAGCAAAGGAAGCGTCATTTTATAAACCATAAAAGTATAGAATCTAAACCCCACCCTTATTATATTCGTTGCTTACCCTGAGAGAGAAACGAATAACATCGAAGTAAGTATACAGTAATGTATTTGAATCCGGACACTTTGCGTTACATTTAATACCATACCGCAGCCACAACATTGTCTGCATGTTGAATTAATGCGATTGATTAGTAACTATCAAGAAACTATCAGTAACTATATTAGCAACTATTAATCGCATAAATTCAACATGAAAAAAATGTTATGGCTGTGGTATGATATTGAATGTAATGCAAAGTGTCCGGATTCAAAAGCATTACTGTAAAAAAGAGTTAACTCGACTGAAATTTTTTCGGTTCGGCCTGCAAAAACGAAATTAAGAGCCCCCGCCGACTGCAGACTGACTTGTCGACCGATAGTTCGGTCGGCTTCTTAATCAGTACGGAGAAAAAAAGTCTGTAGTGTACAGCATAATGCATAGACGTAAGTATGAGCTTCCCCATCTCACATTCCAATAAGATTAATGGGTTTCCAAGTGGGCGCGCTACATACGGATACGAATGATTTCAATAACCTGTTTTCGAAGCTATCATTAAGCTACTGAAACAATTTTTCGACTCAATAAATAGCAATCATATAACTCTTGGACATTTTATCTTTTGTATGAAATGATTATCATACTGTTCCGTTGATCCGAGGCAGAATGAATCACGCTTAAAGAAGGAATGGATTTTTTCTTGGAATTTAGTCAGCAGAAATAATGCCCTTTCCCAACAATTAAAAACGACAAACGGTAAACAGTTTCATCAAAGTGATTTCTTCGATATGGGGATATATTCACTACAACATGTCATATATTTCATATTCTTCATTATCAAATCCATATCCATGGCACCTACCGGTAACGAATTATTATCGAAACCACGATTTTCGCTAAATGCTCCTTTCAGTTTGGCCTGTACAAAACTTTTCTGTACTCTAATCCATCAAATTTGGAGCCCTGAAAAGGGCCGTTGATTATATGCTAAGCTAATATAGCACGCTCTCCTCGGATACGATGGGCCAGTTGGATGTCCTTGGGCATGATGTGACGTGTTTTGCATGGATAGCACACAAATTGGTATCTTCGAATAAGCCTCCTGCAGCGTCATAACCGCGGAACTTTGGAAGCGCAAGTCGGTTTTGAAGTCCTGAGCAATTCCACGAACCAAATGCTGCAAAGGTAGCTTGCGGATCAGCAATTCGGTCGGCTTCTGATAGCGACGAATTTCATGCGAAGTTCCCGGTCGATAGCGATGTGGCTTCTTCACGCTTCCTGCGGCGATGCGCTTATCCGAGCTGCTTTCGTGGTGCCTTGCCACCGAAAGACTAACGAGCTGTCTGCTTAGTCCCGATGAAACGAGTCCTCACGGTTCACGTTTCTTTGTTTTTAAGAGGCTTTAAACTTTGCAGTTCATTCGCCTCCAGCCCAGTGAAGAGCCACAATAAAACCAGTCCAGAGGGGACTGGCGAAAGGGAAACTAACAAAATCACTCATCAGACCTGTCCGCTCGACTCTCGGTTAAAGAAGAAGGTAGGAAGGGATCCTATGCTTCATAAGATATTTAATATATGCTGTAAAGAAAAGTAAAAATTTACTGATCCGAGGACCAAAGCAGTAACGAAGCACAAGTGACCTAGCGAAAGGCGTGTTCCAAAGCCAAAAAACAAAACGGCCCCTCTCAGGAGGATAGGAAGGAAAGGAGTGGAAAGGATTTGGGTGGGATTAGTGGATTGGGAGGGGGTGGGAGTGGTATGGGAAGGAAAGAGGGGAGGAGTAGGTGTGGGGTGGGGTGAAATGAAATGAAATACAGTTTGAATAGATAATAAAATATAGTGGTTTTGAATTTAATGGCATATAGTATAGCTGAAAAATGGAGAGGTTTATTTAATGAATTTATTCTCCTTGGTGAGTGTGGCTGTAGGAATAGGAAGTTGATTAAAGTATAATGTAATGGATAGAAGATAGATGTGGGTATGAAAGTATATATTATATTATTTGTTATTTAATATTATTGAATGCGTGTATATACATGTATGAATACCTTCCTTCCGACCCGTACATACATGTGTATACACACATAAACACGCATACATGACTGTGAAGTGGCGAACTTTAATAAGCACTTTCCAAGGTATTTAGTATTTCGGTTTAGATTTTACCAAAGAAGTCGGTTTCTTTCAGAAACGCAATTAAATTGGTTTCTTGGGTCTCGTCTCTACTGAGGATATCTCGGAGACTCTGACCTATGTTGTGTCGGACTCGAGCATCTTTGGTATGTTGACATTCAAGTAAAAGATGGCTAACGGAAACCGGAGCTTCGTTGCAAGCACATTGGGGTTTTTCGGCTCTGCAGAACAAGTGTGAGTGGGTGAAGTTAGTGTGCCCAATTCGAAGACGGGTAAGGACTTGCCTTTCCCTACTATTGAGGCGGTCATCCCAAGGGAGAGTGGAATTTTTAATTTTATGAAGATGAGTGGGACGGCTGTTTATCCAGCCTATGTCCCAGCTTTCACGGACTTGCTGTTTTACCCAGCGGACAATGTCAGATGGAGGACAGGGCATGTCTGGGGGATCTATTTTGCTGCCCTTGCCGGCCAGTATGTCGGCGGCTGTGTTTCCACGGATTCCTGAGTGACCAGGAACCCAGCAGAAGGAGATGTTTTTATTTGAAGCAGCCTCTTCTGTTTGCTTAATCCATGGGTGTTTGCTGTTTCCACTCAGAAGATCGTGGAGACAGCTAGCTGAGTCTGAGAATATTGTGGTAGGAAGAAACTCATGGGTGCATTCTTGGGTAGCTATTAAAAGGGCGAAAGCTTCCGCACTGAAGATGGAGCATTGCGGTGGAAGAGAAAAGCTACCAGTGTATCTACTCTCAAAGACTCCACATCCAACTCCATCGGCACTGACTGAACCATCTGTGTATACCTGGTGGTTGATTTGAAAATTGGATGCAACGAGGTTATTGAAGCAGGCTTTGACTTTTGGAGAAGGGTCTCCCGCTCGAACTGTCTTGAGAAGTTCAAGGTTAATGTTCGGCGGTTTGACGTTCCAATTTCTTCCCGTCGCAGATGAACGTTCACATATATCGGGAAGATCTTTGTTCGTGAGATTTTTGAACCATGTTTTAGCTCTATGTATTAATGGGACATTGTGGTCGCTTTCGGGGAGTGACAAGTGACGGATGGCTTTATTCGTGATGGCTTTTGTTACCAGGTGGGTGAAGGGAAGTTGCCCACTTTCTGCCATTACAGCAAGAGTAGGACTGGTGGGAAAAGCGCCAATTGCGAGCCGAATTGCTTTATTGTAAATTGGTTGAATGGTGTTTAACACCCTGTCCCCTCCACGGCTGAAGGTGCCTATTCCGTAAAGGATTTGTGGGACCAACCAAACATTTACAACATTTAGCAACGTCTTTCTATGACCAGAGGCTAGGTTGCCTGCGATAGACTTGATGATGTTCAATTTCTTTCTGGTGGCTATTTTGGTCTTTTGGGAATGTGATAGGAAGTTGAGTTTCTTGTCGAAAGTAACCCCTAGTATTTTCAATGTCCTCATTGTAGGGATCGGGATTTTGTTGAGCTGAAGATAGGTTCTCCTTCTGAGAGCTTTTCCGATATGTATGTGTTTGGATTTCTCCGGGGAAATTTTAAAACCTGTTTTTAGAGCCCAGTTTTGGATGGAGTCTAAGGTTTTTTGAAGCCTCTTTCTCTGAATTAAGCCGAAGCAGCTCGTAGAGATAAGAGTGATGTCATCTGCATAGACTATGACCTTTATATGGTCCGGGATAATCTCGAATAGAGATTGCATGGCAATGTTGAAGAGGGTTGGTGAAAGTGCTGAGCCTTGTGGGAAGCCGTTTTCTGGGATTTTTAGAGAAGATTGGTGGTTGTTAATAACGGTTTTGAAAGACCGGTTTTCTAGAAAACTTTTAACGAAGAGACCTAATCTCCCACGAATCCCCCAGTCGAAAAGGCTTTTCAGCACTGGGTACCTCCATGCCCGATCGAAGGCCTTGGATAAATCCAGGGAAACAATATCAATGTGGTGTAATTTTTCAGTTGCGTCGTCTAGGATTTTTTCGATTGCTACAAGGCAATCTTCTGTACCTTTTCCCGCACGGAAGGCGAATTGTCTGGGATCAATCAGCTTATTTGACTCTAGAAAAGTCGTTAAGCGTCGATTGACCATTTTTTCCAAGACTTTCCCAACACAACTTAGGAGAGTGATGGGGCGGAAATTGTCAAGAAGATGGTTGTTCATGTCTGGTTTCGGGATACAGATCATTAAACCCTCTTTCCAGCAACTGGGGAGGGTTCCACTGTCCCAGACTTTGTTGAGGAGCTTCAGAAGTGCTTTTTTCCCGAGATGGGGTAGATTCTTAAGCATAGGGTAGCTAATGTCATCAGGTCCTGTGGATCCTTGTTTGACTTTGTTCAGTACCCAATCGAGCTCTTTGAGGGAGAGGTTTTTGTTGAAGTCAAATTCCACATCGGTATGAAAATCGATGGGAATTCTTTCGCATTCCGTTTTGTGGGTTAGAAAGGTTTGGTCGTAGTTTTGATTGGAGGAGGCGGAAGCAAAGAAATCTCCAAACGCCTCGGCGATGATTTTCCGGTCATTGGTGTATTGACCGTTAATTAGAAGATTATATTCTTTGCTTCTTTTCTTTCCATGAAGCCTGCCAATCTTACTCCATAAATCCTTTGTTGACGCGTTGGGATTAATTTCGCTGACGAATTTAACCCAACTGTTGTGCTTGGCTGTGTTGATAGCAGTCTTAGCTTCTTTGCGAGCCCTTTGGAACTCTGCAAGCAGAGTGGGTCTCAGTGGGCTGTCCGGATGGGCCTTTCTTAATTTGCGTAGGGCCTTACGTCGACCTTTGATCGCTGCCTTCAGCTCAGGCGACCACCATGGGACACATTTCCTGCCAGGGATGCCACTGGTTCTGGGGATGTGCACCATTGCATCTTCTAGGACAACTTTGGAGAATTCCTTGGCTGTCCAATCTCGTTTAGCGGAGAGGCGGTTTTCAATGTCAAACTGATAGCCAGCCCAGTCAGCGTATTCAAATTTCCATCTTGGCCTTGTTGAAAACTCTGGAGAAGTTTGGCCGAAGGAAGTGAAGATTGGAAAATGATCGCTTCCGCAAGTATCATCGTGGATGTTCCAAGAAAGTTTTGAAGATAGTTTGTCTGATACTATAGTGAGATCGATGGCTGAAGTAGTACCAGAATAATGGATTCTGGTGTGTTGGCCGTTGTTAAGAAGGAGAAGAGAATGGTCGGATATGAAATCCTCAATGATGGATCCTTTTCGATCGAGGTATGCACCTCCCCAGGCGTATGAGTGGGCGTTGAAATCACCCATAAGCATGATTGGGGCGGGAAGTTGGGCGAACAGATGGTCCAGTTGGCCGCGTAGAGTGTTCGGATCGGAATCATTAGTGATGTAGATGCTAACGACGGTGATTGGAAAGGGGTGTTTAATGCGCACTACCACTGCCTGAAGATCAGTGGTAATGGGAAGAAGATCATGTGGAGTGCCATCTTTGATTGCGATTGCAACTCCGTTTTTTGAGGGGTTGGGACCCTCTTTGAAGTATGTGATATATTTTGAGATGAAGTGTTTATCGAAGTTGTTTGGAGTCATAGTTTCTTGAAGGGCTATGACTGTGGGATTAGAGTTTGAAATAAGCATTTTCAGTTCTAGAATATTTCGTCGGATACTTCTGATGTTCCATTGTATCCCGAATTTCTGTGTTGGAGTGAATGTGTTGGTGTTTTTAACTCTAATTCCTAAGTCTTAATTGTGTGTATGTTTGAACTATTCAAAGAGAATTAGTTCGATGGTCCTTTACCCTTGGAAAGAGAAGCTTTCTTTGAGGTATTGGTGTTGTTTTTGTTTGGTGTAGAAGTCTTTGGAGTGTTTGTTGTGTTTGTGTTGTTTTTTGTTGAGTGTGCGTTGCTGTTGTTGTTATTGTTGTTTTTTGTTTGATGTGTGTTGTTGTTGTTTTTTGTTGGTGTTGTGTTGTTATTTGTTGGTGGTGTAGTTCTTTGTTCGTTTTTTGTTCTTTTCTTGTCCTTGTTATTTTGGATTTCATCTTCAGATTTTTGATCTGAATCAGAAGATGATCCTTTCGCCATTTTCCGTTTATTTTTATTTTTGTTTGGAACATCAGAAGTGTCCATTGAAATGACTGATTCGTTTTCGGATTCAGTTGTTGAGCTATCAGTTGTCGACTCTGTCATTGAGGTATCGATTGTAGTGTCAATTGGGGGTGTGCTTTCGCGGCTAGAAGAGGCCGAAGCGGCCGAGGCGCAGTTACATTTGCAATTGCAGCTGGGTGTTGGCTTTTGCAAGTTGGAGAGTCTGTCTTGCAGAACACTTGCAAAAGTTGGTCCATTATTTTGACCGTTGTATCTTTCTTTCGCCTCTTTGTAGGAGATACCATAGTCGATTCTTATTTTTGTGATGTTGTTCTCAGTTTGCCATACGGGGCATTTCCTATTCGAAGAGGAATGGTCCCCTTGGCAATTCAAGCAAAATGCTGAAGCATTGCAGGTTTTAATTCCATCCTTTTGTTCTGGATGTTCCTGTCCACAATTTCGGCAAAGCGGGTTCTCGCGTTTGCATCGCTTGCTCGTATGTCCAAATTTATAGCATTTGAAACATTGCATTGGGTTGGGATAGAAATTTCTAGTCCCAGCCCGAATAAATCCGAAGTTAATAAAATCGGGAACAACAGTTCCACGAATTGTCAAAATGAGAGTAGCGGTTGGGATAACAATGTTATTCTCCTTCCTGGTGATTCGCTTGACATCGATCACACCTTGATCGGAAAGCTCTGTCACCAGTTCGGATTCCTTGATGTCAATTACATCACGGCAAGTAACAACGCATTTACGTTGATTTAGAGTAGGGTGGTAAATTACTTCGATAGGGGTTTCATCGATCAATTTGTTGATTAAAAGGAGCTTACCGATTATATCCTCGTCCTTGGCCGTAAGGATATACTGCGTCCTCTTTTTGTCGTCCCGTTGCGGTCGCGCTGTGTAGTATTTCGTTCCTACAGCGTTGGCGATCGTCTTACTCACGACGAACGGGTTAGTCGGGATCGCGTTCTCTCCTGTGGCACGAAGTAACAGGATCTGAAGGTTGCCGTTCAGTGGGTCGGCCCACCTTGGAGCAGTACGTTGGGTAGGTTTACCCTCGTACAAATTTGTAGCCCGGCCTCCCGGAGGCCCGGAGCTACTGGAAGCCATGCTGTTGTCGGCTACCCCCTAGGTATAGCCGACAGATCGATTTATTATTTAAAGGAGAGAACACTTATGAGGGCTTTTCACTTTGGGATATTATCTAGAAAAACACTGTCACTTTTTTTTATAGAGCTCTTACAAAAACCACCAATAATCGCGAACAATTTAGGGGAATAAACTTTTGAATTTGTTTTCCTTCAGTCACTTCACCGTCCGTAATGCGTGTTTTCTTTTTGGTTTTTTGTTTATGTTAAAAATCACTACGATACTAGAAGAGAAACTGGCACCACTGCCCAAAGGAAAAAGGGGGCGTGGCGTCGGTGACGCCGCAAAAGCGCGCGCTTTTCCGGTTTGCCGGCAAGCGCCCGCTCCCAACGGTCGAAACTAGCCGTTGCTATCTGCTTCTCCTTCTGCTGCCACTTAAAAATAATTAAAGTTAACTCCTTCGGAATCGCCAGGGGGAGACGTCCTAGTCCGCTGTCCAAAACGCCAAACTGCCGAGCTGAAAAAAACGTGACCTACTCGGTCGGAGGTTAAAATCAGTATGTCCTCACGGTGCGAGAGTAGAGTAAGAAATGAACGAAAGCAAGGGAAGTGTCATTTTATAAAACATAAAAGAATCGAATGTAAACCCCACCCTCTTTATTGTATAAGCTTACTGTATACTCACGAATATAATAAGGGTGGGATTTAGATTCTATACTTTTATGGTTTATAAAATGACGCTTCCTTTGCTTTCGTTCATTTCTTACTCTACTCTCGCACCGTGAGGACTCGAGCTCGTTAGTCTTTCGGTGGTAAGGCACACGAAGTCAGCTCGGATAAGCGCACCAGCCGCAGGATAGGTGAAGAAGCCACATCGCTATCGACCGGGAACTTTGCGTGAAATTCATCGCTATCAGAAGTCGACCGAATTGCTGATCCGCAGCTACCTTTGCAGCATTTGGATCGTGGAATTGCTCAGGACTTCAAAACCGACTTGCGCTTCCAAAGTTCCGCGGCTATGACGCTGCAGGAGGCTTATTCGAAGATACCAATTTGTGTGCTATCCATGCAAAACGCGTCACATCATGCCCAAGGACATCCAGCTGGCCCATTGTATCCGAGGAGAGCGTGCTATATTAGCTTAGCATATAATCAACGGCCCTTTTCAGGGCTCCAAATTTGATGGATTAGAGTACAGAAAAGTTTTTTACAGGCCGAACTGAAAGGAGCATTTAGCGAAAATCGTGGTTTCGATAATAATTCGTTACCGATAGGTGCCATGGATATGGATTTTTTAATGAAGAATATGAAATACATGACATGATGTAGTGAATATATCCGAAGAAATCACTTTGGTGAAACTGCATTATAAAATTATTTGTGTACGAATGCCGCAATCGATAGTCGACTCTAATTTGCGCTGGGTAATTTCCTCGGAGGACTCGATTCCTCCTTTGAGCATTAATAATCTCTTTCTGGCAAAACGATGTGGTATGAATCACATTATTTGAATGATAGAATGAATAAGTTTTCTGCCAATTTCCTTCAACCTCCAAACGTATTTTTCTCCCGTTTGTCGTTTTCGCGTTCGCTAATCCTTTCTCACAACACCCATTTCTAGTTTGAGAAATTGTTGAGTAAACATTGTTTGTCAGTGCGCGTAGAGCGGGAATTCCTAAAGATTCATTGCACCTCTAATAAATTGCCGAAAGACGTGGTCTTACGTTGATCACACTTGATTGAAAAAATCAAAAACGAAATGTATTTGGTCGCAGCATTATATGAGTAGAAAGCAAATAATCGCTCGAAAATGACTTGATTTTCGCGATGTGAAACATTTTCCGTTTTTCATGTTATGCATCCAATATTGGATATGAAAATTTCCACTGATGGGGAAAAAAATATTCAGAAGCTTTCCTGTTAATTGCGATTTTTTTTTTTTTCCCCAATATATATTTTATATATTATAATATATTTTATATATTAAGGCTCGTTAATTGCGATTGATTGAAAAATAACAAAACCAAATGTATTTGGTTGCAGTGTTATATGGATAGAAAACATTAAAATAAACTATTTCGCATGAATGTATTTTTCAATTACCAGGGGAACTGGCAGATTATTTTTCAGCAACGATGATAGCAACGAGAATTCCACGCGTGTATGTGTGTGTGTGTGGCGGCTGCTCCGATGTTTCAAGCGGAACCGTGGCATCACTCTCCTCCTGATGGATTCCCTTTTGGCCTCAGGTGCACAAACAGGCTCTTGGTGACACCGTTCATCAGCGCTTTCATGATAAACGAAATTAGCTTCACAACAACAGCGACAACATGCTCCAATCGCTGTTCAATCATAACTGAGTGGGTTTACGAGCGGCGCTCGCTTATATACCGATTGGTGATTTCAATAGCCTGTTTTGAAAGCAATTTTAAGACTATTGAAACAAGTTTTTGGATGAAAAAGTAACAAGTATAGAACGCGTAGACATTTTATCTTTCAAATGAAGTGTTTATCATACCATTCCGTTCAGTTGTTTAAGAGCTATTAACGCTCAAAATCTCGGTCTCCGGCGTAACGCTTTCGTTCTCGAAAGTTTGGTTTTACACCCCGGTATAGAAATGAAAGACGTAGTCCTACGTCAAAATTGCCTGAATTGTACTAATACTAAAGCCGGGTTCAGACGGTGCGAGTAAGCATACGAGTCGGTCTAGTCAGTTACTGCAGTGCAGCTACTCACACCGTGTGAACACATCATGCCAGTTATTGTCATGTGTGATCCGGCGTGCGAGCTACTTCAAAGTTTTTTGAATTTACTCGCACTTGCATGCTTCACAACGTCAAAAACAGAATTTAGCGTTCGAATCAGTGATGCCAAATGTAATGAAATGTCTCTATTTTTAAGATATTTGAAAATATGTGAAGATATTTATAGACTTGAAAATTATTGGAAAAACAAATAAAACCCTCATAGTTTCTAAACGAAATAATTGTTATTTCGTTTTGCACGCTGGCGGGGCACGCTTTCTTTTTGAGATAGTTTTCTTGAGAATCTCTAATATAGAATCATTATCAGATCACAACTTACAAAAAAAAGTATTGTTCTAAGAAACAGAATACATATTCGATTTAAAAAAGTACATTTTCATTCATTATTAAAATTTTTGAAGCGTATTTATTGCACCTGCAAATCGACTATCATTTTCATTTCACAAAATAAATAAAATTAAAAAAAAAAATCTTTTAGACTACCATTTATAACATCACATCCTTTCGGAATTATCTGAGCTATGGATGTTTTCGAGATTCTAAAAAATATCGACAACAATCCCAACGATATTCCAAAACAAAGGCACATCAATGTCATTTCTAATTTAACTCTTGCAGGTACAGCATCCCTCATGACTGTATCTTGGCGTTGTATTCGTGGAGCAATTAAATCCAACAGTTTTTTCACTTGTTCAGGTGTTATTATCAACACTGCTCTGTAATCTCGGGGATCCTCATCGTAGAGTTCCTTCAATATTGTATTTGTTGCTCCTTTTCTTTGCATCTAATTCCTGGCCCGAATCCTTTTCTCTTTCTGCTTTTTCGGATAGTACCTTCAGTTCAAAGAAATTCAGCACAAAGTATGTATTTTTAAACACGATCAGCGTTTGTTTTGCTATAAAATTGTGTGATGATACATTCAACTGAAAACCTAAGATGAAAACTGCCAATAAAGAAGTCGATTTTGGACCAATCATTTGACAAATTCGGACCTGATTGCTGTTTCTGACTATTTGATGGACATTTGAAAAGTCGCCTGGCATCCCTGGTAAACCCGTGCCGTAGTATCTAGTTTCTCGCCAGCAGCTCACACTGTGTGAACGGACAAGGCGAGTCAACCAATTGTCAAGCGAGTCCACCGGGTCAGTAGCTGCTCATTGTCAAGTCAGCTACTAGCAACGTATAAATGGGCCTTAGCAGACATGACAAACAACTGTCAATTCGCTTTCATGGCATGGAGTTTCGTGCTCCGCTTTTGGGAAATGATAGTGATAATGGATTTTCAGGATTTTCATTTCACATATCTTAAAATAAAAACTATGAATGAAAATTAACTTCTTCTCATGAAATGTGTTCTTTATGTAATAAAGTAATACGTTCTTTTGCAAGTTGGGAAACCTCCTGAACAATAATTGTGTCTGATAATGATTGTATATTACAATGATGAGTTTTAGTTAAAATATCAAGAAAACTATACAAAAATGGTTGAGGAAGAATCAATACCACAGGTTCTGAGCAATCAAATAATATGAAGTAAAAGTTTTCATTAAAAATTTAAACAACTTAAAACTGTCTTTAGGTGTGATAATCTTATAGAGAATGATTTGCTTTCCCAAACCGATGTCTCCACCAGACGTCGACACTATTCTACGGTCATCGCGTATAATGCTTGTCCGGTCACCGGACATTGCAGTCGCTGTAGACGGCTGCATCACGGCGCCGTAAAAAGGTTGGTCCGATCGAAATTTGCCATTTGGGTTTCAAACCGGTCCGGCAGAAACCGGATAATGTGTAATCGGCCTAAGAAAGGGGATGGATGGCGGCCACATAAAGTCTGCTTCATTTAATATTGGAACAAATTCTTTTGCTCATTGTGGCGCTCCTAGTGGACGGATTTGGAAACTTTTTTCACCCACGTGTCGGGAAATTCATTACCTTTCACCATGTATTTATGTCATAACACCAAACGATAGCATTTTGTAAACAACCGCCATGGAAGCCGAACGGAGAGATAAAATTGTGCACAGTTTTCTTGAAAATCCATTGTTGTCGGCATCTAAGCTAGCTAAACAGCTAAAAATGCCCAGAAATACCGTATGGCGTGTTATCAAGCAGTACAAGGAAACATTGACGACGGCTCGGAAGCCGTATTCGAAGCGTCGGAGTGGAACTGTCGACCGGAAACTGCGTGGGAAAGTCATCAAGGCCGTCAAGAGGAATCCCAATCTTTCAGACCGCGATTTGGCCAATAAGTTCCAGGCCGCTCACAGTACGGTGCGACGAATTCGTCTCCGGGAAGGAATAAGGTCATTCCGAGTCAGCAAACAACCAAATCGGACGCTGAAGCAGAACAATGTGGCCAGTACGACAGATGTTTCTGCAACCAATTCTGAACGCGGATCGAGATGTGGTACGAATCCCCATCTTGTTGAAATACAACATTTGGCTTCGGGCCGTACTGCTCTTTGATCCACGGAAGAACATACTTACTTAATATCTGCATGTTTACTCTGTTGCCTTTTGGAATGAATACTGGGTTCATTTTTTGCCATCGGAAGCCACCAATCCAAACACCATAACGCTAGTAAAATGCTTGGTCATACAAGTTTTTCTGCTCGTCGATCCTGGCCCTGGTCTTGTGAACACGATTACCGATTTTTTTCGCTAGATGAAGTTTTTCGTGTTTCATGATTACAATTGAATAAATGTACGTCTGCCTATAAAAATGATGTCTAAAAATTCGTAAAAATCGACGCGAACTTTCCGAACTACCCAATATGAACTATTCTTCCTGATTTTAATTTCTATTCTTCCTGATTTTTGAAAATTATAATTGGCAACCTTAATTGGTCTTAAATAAAAAAATATTTTTTCAATATCTGTTTTGTGACTTTTTTTATGTTTATTAGTTTTTTTTATCAAAACACAAACGAACTTCATTATTGTCCCATTTTCTTCAGAGTTTTCCGAAAATTTTCAATTGTCATGTTTGGTTAAAATATGTTTGGTTGAAATATGTGCATTATTTTTATGGGACTCCTTCTCCTTTCCAGAAGAGGAAGTGGTGTCATACCATCATAGAAATATTTCTCGTACCCAAAAAACCCTTACATCCCAAATTTGGCTCCATTTGCTTCATTGGTTCTCGAGTTATGCAGAATATTGTGTTTCATTTATATGGCATATGTGTCGAACCACCATAGAAACTTTTCGTGCCCCCTAAAACCTCCACATGCCCAATATGGCTCAATTTACTTGATTAGTTCTCGAGTTATGCAGAGATTCGTGTTTCATTTGTATGGGAGCCCCCCTTTAGAAAGGGGAGAGTGTCGAACTACAATAGAAACGTTTATCGATCCCTAAAACCTCTATATGCTGAGTTTGATTCCATTTGTTTGATCAGTCCTCGAATTGTTCAGCAACCCCCCTCTTTAGATAGCGGAAATGAGTGTCTAACCAGCAGTGGCGTAGTGTGCGGGGGCGCTGGCCCTTTGGGGCGCCAAAATTCAGGAACTTTGAATGTCATTTTTTCCTACAATTATATTTCCAAATTATTATATTTAATCTTTCAATTGAGGAAAAAACAAAACAACATGAGTAGTTGCTTCTGTCCGTACATTAACAAAACCAATAACCTCTCTCTGATTTTGGCAAAATTGAAACACTCAACACGACATTACATCAATAACCTTTTGATTATTCGCTACGCATACCTGAGCGCCTCTCCATGCAATACAAAACAGATGCATGGGGCCAATACAGAGGGACGGAGGAGCGCCGAAATAGGCCGTACGATGTTTTACAGTTAAAGCCTGTTTCAGTTAGAATTTGGTCGCATAAAGTAGGACATTTCTCAGCATAGAAATAACGTACAAAAAAGAGAAGGATGTTATTTTATAGGTTTATCAACTTTAAGGTTAAAAAACATGAAAATTATTTGTCACCTGTTCGGATGAATTTTCGAACTTTTCGTGTGATTTTGCTATCTTCTTGGAAAAGTGGTGCATTTGAATTGTATTTTTGATGGTTCTGCCACATTTCTTCAATTTGCCTTTGATATTGTCCAATATCTCTCGAAAATCCGAACAATTTGGTGGATTGATAGTTTTTTCAATGAAGTCGATTTTGTTCTCATTATACCACTTGATGCCATCCCGGCTGTAATGGCAGCTTGTCAAGTCAGGCCAGAACTTCACTGGACCATTGTGTGATAGAATGAATGGCAAAATCCTGTTCTGAAGACACTCCTTGGAATTGTTGCCCCAGTGATGACAACCATTGTCGTTGTCAGGGCCCGAAATCTTCGAAGGTGAAAAATGAAGACCGACTCTACTTCCAGTAGGGAGGCGATCTGGCGTAGTGGTAACATCCATACCTCTCACGCTAAAGGTCACGAGTTCAATTCTCACTCCCGACATTCTTCCAAATATGGAAGCAAAGTGACGAACCAGCCAAATGTGCTGAAAGTCACTAAAATACAGATAAAAAAAAAATACTTCCAGCAGCTTCGCTTCGACTAGAAATACTTCGGCAGTCTCCGCCAACAAAAAATTACTTGACTAGAAAATGAATTGACTAGCGCTGACTAGCGAGGATGACTGGTGAACAAGTCCAGTCAGTAGTTATTTTAACTGACTCGACTAATGAATACAAATCTGCCTCTTCATTCAACTGACTTCAATCCATTTCCCCTTGATACTAATTTTGTACACGCGTACGCACGTCCATGTAAAGAGGAACGAAAACTTGATTGCTGATGCAAAAAAGTAGTTACCCCATCAATGGACGGTTTTTTTCTACACATCGTGAACTCAAACCAACGAACTTAGACATTTATCAAGTATGCCATAAAGGTCCTCGCATTAGTATTAGTTAGTATTAGGCGTGCAATATAGCGCACACACACACTGCATGCTATTTTATACGTGTGAGTAGTTTTCGTGAACGCTACAAAAAAATCTAGCTAACCTGTAGCGTTTGTCAAACCACGGTGAACTCAAACATTGATACATGCAAATATGCATGAGAGAGATAGAGGAACGAATTCGTTTTGGAGGAAGTCACTTCAAAATGCAATGAGGACTATTTGACTGGGAGAAAAGGAATGATATAGTCGAGTCGGTAGAGGGAGATAGCGACTAAACGCCCGACTGACTGTTCAGTCGGTTTGACGGATGAACTGCGTGAAGAGCCAAAAGTCATAGTGAAGTAAGTAAAGTAAGACAGCCGACTATCCTCAGTTGACTATGACTATGCTGAGCCCTGGTCGTCGTTCCACAACTACAAATCATCAACTTACTGGCAAATTTATCTGCGTAAACAAATTTGAGCCTACCCCACGCTTGACAAGGTAAAATTTGTTACCGACTTTTTGTCTAAAAATCCATTTTTACATACCCTATAATCAGAAAGAACCGGGATTTTTAAAATAAAACAAAATTGAGTTAAATTTCAGGCAAATTTATTTTATCTCTTTCAAAAAACGATTCATCTTAAGCAACACACATGTGTCAACGTTTGACCCAGTCCTCCATGTATCCCTGGTAGGTTAAGGAAAAGATGGTATTTAGTTCCCTCGTAACATTCTCTTTGATCTCATCGATAAACTGATATCTTTTTCCACGAAGTGGCAGCTTCAACTAGGGAAACAAAAAATTAGTGGGTTATATCTATGATATAACCGCAAGGTTCACGTGGAACTACCTTAGCTTAGCAATCATTCGTTTGTATTGATTAAATTCTTGATTGAATGAAACAGTTTCCAAATTCAATTGAGTTCAATATATTTGCTCTGTGAGTGAAAAAAATTAACAAATGCCGTGTAAAGTCAATTCATTTATTGTGATTGATTGTTCTTCGTTACAAGTAAATTTAATGACGGACCTTTTACGTTTGGTATGATGACTAGAACAAAATATATGTACGGAAGAATTATCAAACGTTTGATGAACCAGCCTAAGGCTGAAAATCTTTCCAATAAAGACAAAAAAAATTATCAAACGATTATTTTATTTTACATTTTCCTCTGAAGTTTACATCCCAAAAGTGTACATACTTCTCGAATCTCGAATTTGCTTGAAACTGGGAAGTTCATTCGCTTCTAGTGGCTGCACGATTTTCCCAGGTTCCTAAGTTTAGAAGATCATGTTAGGACAGACATATTCCACTCTGCAGAAAGGCAAGCGAGGACAAAAGTACTCGCAGTTTGCATTTATTTGCAGAGCCGATTTCCCCAGAAACCTCGGTTTTGAAGTCTGTGTTAGGGAAACACATTTCAATCGGAACAAAAATACCCCCGATTTGTATGAATTCGCAATGCCGATTTCCCCACGCTTCATGGATTTGAAGTCTGTGTTAGGGAAACACATTCCAGTCGGAACAAAAATACCCCCGACTTGCATGAATTTGAAATACCGATTTCTCCAGGCACCTTGGTTTAGAAATCTCTATTAGGGAACACATTTCGGTGGGAACAAAAGCTCCCCCTACTTTCGTGTGTTCTTTTTCTTCTTTTTGGCTTTAAGAGGGTTTAAACTTTTCAGTTCACTCGCCTCTAGGCTCTTTCGTGTGTTTGCAATGCCGATTTCGCTGCTTGGTTTTAAAGTCTGTGTTAGGGAACATTTTTCGATGAGAACAAAATTCCCCCTACTTTCATGTATTTGCAATGCCGATTTCCCCAAGGCAGCTTGGTTTTGATGGCTGTGTTAGGGAAACCGTAAATCGGGCCAATCAAAACGATGCATTTAGGGCGTTTAGATAACGCCTAATATTTTACAGTTATTCAATTGTTTATCTAATGAAAAACATCATTTTGTTAGTTGCGATAGATGCGTAGAAATATTCCCTATCAAGTGATGCAAACATCTCTCCTATCCAGTACGAAATGTTCGAGCTATAAGCATTCGAAATCTTTCATTTTTTCCTGCATGTTCTGTGTTTAGGTTTTCATTTTACCCTCCATATATTCCGGTTAGACGTAGTCCCACGTCAAAAAAAGTCGCACGGGGCCATCAGGCTTACTTCGTGGTTTTTACTTGATGTTTGGTGAAATAATACAGTACAATTCTGGCTCGGTGCGATGGCGCGTTATCATCATGCAAAATCCAAGAATTGTCGGCCCACATTTCTAGTCGTTGGCGACGTACAGCATCTCTCAAACGCTTCAAAACGGATAAATAATATTCTTTGTTGACTGTCTAGCACGTGGGAAGGTACTCGTAGTGCACTACGTGTTGACAATCGAAGAAAACAGTCAGCATCATTTTCACTTTTGAGTGGTTTGACGCGGTTTTTTCTCGTCTTCGAAGCGCTACTCGGACGATTCTTGCTTTGTTTCTATGTCAAATTCATTGACCCATGTCTCGTCGCCCGTAATTATCCGTTTCACCGAAGTTGGATCACTTTGGGCTTGAGAAATCATCTCTTCAGCAACTGTCTGTTGATGGTGTTTTTGCACGAAATTCAGGTCCTTCGGAACGAGCCTGGCTTCCACGCGTATCATATCCAAACAATATGCTGCGCCGTTCCATATGCAATGCCAAATTCACTAGACATCTCTCTTAAGCTGGTATGACGATATTCAAGCACCATTTCTTTCACTTTGTTCAAGTTTTCATCGGTGTTCGAGGTCTCCCGGTAACGTTTGAGTACGGTATTTGCAGTCGATTTTGGAAATTTGAGGAATTTTGCAATCGGGTTCGTCGGGTTCTCAATGTGATTGTGCGAATTTTTTTTTCGCCTTTCGCATTCCATCGTCGATAATTTTTGGATGTATCCTTCAATCTTGACGAAATCTGTACTACTGCATAAACAAACCAACCGGATCAAAACGCTGTCAATAGTTTCTCGATGTGACAACTAGGGGCACTGTAGTGAATAAAAATAAGCGACCAAATTCTAACTGAAACACACTTTATTTCTTAAGCTGCATTATAAGAACGCTACGCTACTTCTAAATAATGTCTGTGTTTTCGAAAGGCAATTTTTGTGCTGGAATGAAAGAGCTTGCTAGTCTGGTTTACACTAAAGTAAAAATGGCACAGACCGCGCATCGTGCAAACACAGTTTCAGCAATCGTAAATTGATTGAAAATTATTTGCGTTCTAAAATGAACCAAGACCGACTCAATGGTTTGGCAATTTTTTCGATCGAAAATGAATCGTTAGCAGATCTTGATTTAAATGCAATTAAGGATCATTTTGCTCCAGTTAAAGCACCCAAGGCGAAAATTTGACTAGAGAATAGAAGCTGCGAAGCTGGTAATGATTTTTCCTAACTTTCTAAATACGGATAAACTGCTCAAAGTGAACTTTGGTATAAGGGAGTAGCTTTCTCAAAAAAGACGGCTGGGTAATGTCAGGGACATAACCGGAGTGACGTAGGACTATACAAAGGGGACAGCTTTTGTTAAATAAAAATATTAAATATAATGTTTTATTTTCTTCTCCTACGTGAATACCTACCTATCTACCTGAAAAATGGATTAGTTCACTGTTTACTCTTTATGAACATGTTGATGGTTCTGAAAAGAACCTTTGGTGTTGTGTTTTTGTTATCACTCGATATTCCCATCTTGTTCGGTTAAACCTTCCTGTTTAGCTATTGCATTTGCCACTCGCCACAGCTTTCACAGTTGGAAAATTTCTTCCCATCCAGCTTGTGACATGTTGTTCAGTAATACATTTAATGCGACGTGCCGGAGTAACACTTTGCCACTCACTGAAACTAATTGTTGCCTTGATGAGCGCCGAACCGAAGCTGCTCTGTTCTTGATGCGGGTTTTCTGATTGTCGTGAGCAGCTTTGCAAGCCAACTCGAGCACTCCGACGGCCGAAACTCTATAATCCATGTTAGGTATACTGGTGCTCCGGCACCAATCCGTTCGGCCTAGTTACCCTTGCGGAGCAATCAGTGAATGCGACCAACAGGGAACTGGAGACCTGCACGGTTCGAGTGAGACTTTGCCTTTCCCTTAACTTGTCCTCCTTTGTTACGTCCACGATGCCGATGCCGTACAACCACACGGGTTTACGGTTTGAAAGAAAATAAGATATTTTTTTGGGGTTGGCGTGTTTTATACTCTAGCGGTACACACTCACAGGATAGAGACAAATCGGCAGACTCAGTCAGAGGGGCGAGTCCAATGAGACGAACGAATGAGCGTTAAAAGGGAGCGATGGCAAAAAAATACATTCATTACGATTTGTTCGCTCGTTGGATTCACATGCAGCCTAAAAAGGGTCCTTTTAAGGATCACAAAATTATCTTCAATCTAAAGAGTTTATTGTTTTGTTATCACTCGATATCCCCATCTTGTTCGACTAAACCTTTCTGTTTAGCGATTGCGTTTGCCACTCGCCACAGCTTTCACAGTTGGAAAATTTCTTCCCATCCAGCTTTGTGACATGTTGTACAGTAAATTACATTCAATGCGACGTGCCGAAGCACCACTCAGTGTCGCATTGGAGGCGATTTTAACCTGTAATTGAACATTTGCGATGACAGTGGTACAGTGTCGACTTTCAATGTGGGGTCATAATTTTGACCTCGAACTCTATGTTTACAAAAATGTCCAACTAAATATGTCGCATTACAGGTCCGTCCAATTAGCTGAATGTCGAACTAATTGTAAATTACTGTACTTTCAATCTGGAAACAATTTATGAATTGGTGAAAATTGAATAATTAGGAAAGTCCCCAACTATCAATAAGCTCAGAACAACTGCCAAATTCACATACTCATCAGATCCTGGCAAACAAATTATGAAAACATCAATTTGTGTTTCATTATTATTTTGGATAATGTTTTAGAAAGCATTGAACTGTAAACTCTAACTGAACTCTTTTTTGGAAGGTTTAATGGCCCTGAAAAGCGCCTTGTTTTATGGAATGGTTCCAATTTAGAAAACTTAGTACTTGTGGTGGTTTTGAAAAAAACCATTTCGAACGCCCTCGATGCCGCCTTGTTCTGGATTTGCCACCAAAGCAGTTTGTATAAAGAACAAACTTTTTTCTTCTGCTACCTGCTGCCGTTTTGCGATTGCGTTTGCGTCCGCCTGTTGTTGTCTTGATATCCACCGAACCAAAGCGCGAGCAGTTTTGCCAGCCAACTCGATCACTTCGGCAGCCGAAGCTCTATAACGGCGGCTAGGTGGACTGGTGCACTGGTACTAACGCGCTCGGCCTAGCTACCCTTGCGGGAAACTCCAGATCAACACGGTTCGAGCGGGATTTTGCCTTTCCCTTCACTTTTCCTCCTTTACCATGTCCAGACATGGCTGCTTGGGTTGGCTTGTTGATGTGTTGTGATGCGAACCGATGTGGTGTACGGTTTGAATGAGAATGATCGTTACGGCAGCGGAGCGGGGATTTTTAAGCTGACTGGCTGGCTCGAGAATTACGCATGTGTGAGACTGCGACCAATGTTTCGTTCATTTTTTTCTTTTTCCTTTCCATTCGTGCTTCATTCTATTTCGCTGCTGCTCTGGTTGCCCGTTTTGGTCGGTACGATTTGAGGAGCACAAAATAGACCAATCAAAAATGGGCACATAGTGCATTTTGACAATGCTTGATATTTCACAATTATTCAATTATTTATCTCAAGAAAAATGAAATGTTATTCGTTATGATAGATGCGTAGATATATTTCCTATCAATTGATGCAAAAACCTTTGCGATCTATTGAGAAATGCTCGAGTTATAAGCGTTCCAAATCTTGCATTTTTTCCTACTTGTTCAGTGCCTAGATTTCCATTTCACCCCCTATATCTTCCGGTTAGACGTAGTCCTACGTCAATATCTGAAACTCAAAGTTAGTGAAAAAATCGTATGAAGTTGTATTTTTGGGGCGCCATTTCCGCAGTTTGCCGGGGGCGCTGTCGACCCTCACTACGTCGCTGCTAACCAGCATAGAAACATTTATTGCACCCTAAAACCTCCATATGCCTAATTTGGTATTTGGTTTCATTTGCTTGATTAATTCTCGAGTAATGTAGAAATTTGCCTGCATACCAATTTTCATTGTCGGTCGGCTCAGTAGTTTCCGAGTCCATAAGAATCAGACAGACAGAAATCCATTTTTAAATATATAGATGATGATACATCCCTTGAAGAGTTTAGATTTGATTCATAACATTGTTCCGCCACACGGTTCATAGCTGCACTTTGCTAATTCTCGATTGCACCGATCCTTGTCAAATACTGCACTACTACAGGGATGCCAGGTAATTTTTTGTGTGTTTTTGTTGTGTTCACATGGTACGAAAAAATGTCTTCACAATCATATCGAAGGAAACTAATATTCATAACCAACTTTTGAACAAAGTTTGATAGGTTATTCAATGTTTATTCTAATTTGTGTTGTTATATAGCGCAATACATTAAACTTAAGTGACCAGATGGTCAAAGGTCTAACGCGGGACACAAAAAACAAAACGTTATGTATATACGTTATGTGAAAATAAACCAAAGTTTAGCGAGTCTCATTTATTCGTGAAACACTTACCATGTGTCCTTGCAATTAAACCTGATCTGTATTATTTCTTTCTAAGTATCGTCATTCAGTTGTGATTTTTCGGTTATTTAGATTTTGTTTACGTCTGAAAATCACTGGTTCAGTTAGAGCATTAAAGCCTGGCAAGCACGATTCAAATTCAACAGTTTTCTTCAAATTACCGAATGGAATGCTCGAAAATTGTAATCCAGTTTTCATCGAATTTAGTGTTAACGTATGCATTAAAAAAATGGACTATTTTCGGATGGCGATGAAAAAAAAACAAACCAATTTTTTTAGAACAAATTTTAATACAAAATGTAATGGAACACATTTTCCTTAAATATTACGTTTATTAAGCTTACAACAAAAATTATTCAAGGCTGTTGATGAGCAGCAGCAGCACTGTCAAGTAACTTCATGATTTTTTCATACTATCAGCTTCACCCCACAGCAAAGGAATTGGACATCCTGAGACACTATGTTTCCGCCAGACATAGCCGATCTGGTATTTACAACATCCTCTCCTTGTCGCTCCTTAAACCGGGAGATCGAAACAACCGGCCAAACGGTGAAGGAGAATCTGGCCAAAATCTACATTTTTATGGGGAAGCGTCAGACGAGACCGGCAGTATCTGAGCAGCAGACAATCACCCAGAAGGAGTAGCTTTAGGTGCTGGTGAAAAACTTCTTTCCGGCGAAAGAAGTGAAAAACTTCTTGTCGTGCTCATAATGGAAAACGAGACGTACTTGATGCTAGAATTCAACGAATAGCCGGGGACCGGGTACTTTACGTTTCCCAGGTAAGCTATGACGTCGAATATATCATCCACATCAAGTTCTCGAAGAAGGTCCTTCTCTGACAGACGAGAAGGGAATGTCCAAGCCGCTCTTTTTTCGAGTCACATGGTAAACGGGGAACGAGTATGAACTGCTTACCGAAACATGCGAAGGTGATGTGGTCTTTATGCCGAAACAGGGATCAGCCCATTATGCCAAAAGATCACTGGAGAATGGATAATGGATCGGCTGGAGATAAACATTGTCGCGTAGACCGTCAACCTTCCCAACATACCCCAGCTGCGGCCTATAGAAAACTTTTAAGCGAATGGCCAAAATGGAGCGATAGCTGGCTACCAACCCCACGGAAAGGTACATCTTTTCATCAGCCATGATTGAGGTTCCGGCCAACATTTGCTGCATTTGCGATACTTCATCAAACAACCCTGCTTCTTCATGTCCAGCATACACTAGTTTTTCCGGCTTATTTAACACGTTAAGCCCTGACCGAGCTAGAAAACCAAAGATGAACTTTTCGTTTGACTCACGTTGGTCCCTACGGATCAATAGGGGACTTTATAAATCTATAAATTTATTAAAAATTTATAAATCTTCATAAAAATCTCAAAAATAAATCTTTATAAAAACAATTTTCAGATTTTGTTCCTGTCGTTTCCTGTTGACACTCTCTAAACAAAAAGTCCACTGTCGGTGCGATGAAACCAGCTCAAGGTATTAATCGTTGAATGCATTGGAAGCGCTCTTGAAAGCTCTTGAACAGTCTGACAAATAAAAGTTTTATTTTGAGGTTCATCCATTTAAGAAAATCAACATGATCAAATTGTAATACTGAAATATATTGATATCGCGGGACATTTTCATTCCTTTTGCCAAATGCGGGACGTTTCGCTGGACGTAACCCTACGAGGGACATTTTGTTGAAATGCGGGACGTCTGGTCAGTTTACATTAAACATACCTTGAGGTTTTGAAGTTTGTTTCAATTAATATGGACAAATAGTATAGAAAAACCTATGCTAATCTACTGTATGGTATTGGCCCAAAATAATAAAAATACAATGACACAATCATTTGAATTCTAGAGCGCAAATAAACTAATGTCAATATCAAGAGACAAAATGTTTTCAGACCGCTGAAAGTTCCCCAGAATTTGTAGTAAAAGTTGCTTTTTGTTGAATTCATTCTATATACAAGTGAATTTATGCTTGAAAAGTTTGAACGAAGCATGTGAATGACCCAACGCGAATGTTTCCGTTGATTACTAATGCGGGCGCTACACGATTCGTCCAACGTTCCACTCGAATGTTGGACTCAAACATTTGACTCGATGAATCGACAAATGTTGTGACGAATGTGCTGCTACACGGTGAAGTGAATGTTCGATTCAATGCAATCGGTCCAAACAATCGGCGAGTATTTGGATCGAATGTTTATTGTTTTTATTTACCATCAAAAACGTTTGGAAACTGGATGACGATGCGAGCGTTGAAATTGCTACCGTAGCAATTGTACTGATATCGGGCTGTAAATTAAAAATGTTTGAAATCAACATTATTAAACTGCAATATTTTGCCGAATATTTTGATTTTTATGAATCAATTTCATAGTTCCTTCATCTACAACTTGTAAACAAACCAATCTGTCAAAGATTGATTCGGACGAATTGTGTTGCGGTGTATCGAATATCATCGAGTGTCGAATCAATGAATGACAAAAATCCTTTGACTCGTGCCACTCGCGTTGGAAGGTAATCCACAACGAACGGATTACCTTCCAACGCGAATATTCGACGCTCGATATTGGAGGCTCGTAGCTCGTCCATCGACTACACGATGCGTCGAACCATCGAGCGTCCAATATTCGGGGGTGTTCATAGCATCGTGTGGTGCCGGCTTAAGCCCAAAGGAATACAAGTGACACGGCTGAAAAAGCGAGCGAATGACACTGAGACAAAAGCTCTACTTTTTTCGACGATATTTTTGTCCAATAGTCAGAATTTCATGGAAATAGTATCTCAAAAATCCACGTAAGCTATCATACTGAAATGTCTTCACATATTTCATAATGTCTTCAATATGTCTTCACAGTAAGTCAAATGTCTTCAAAATGAAGACATGTCTTCAAACTTGACATCCCTGCATTACTAGACCATTATACTTATGACAGACATACAGCTGTACTTGCTTTGTACTTCGAAAATTGTATGTCTGTCACCATGTACAGCGCTAGAACCATGCAAGCAACTCGGTACAATCGCTGTACCTGTACCGACCTGTTTTACCGCTGTACATGGCTACAGTTGTACTGTGCGCAGCGCCATAGACGGTTAGTGGTGGGTAGCATGAACAAGCAGAATCAAATCACTTGATAAACGTTCTTTTCATTGACTTTCTTTTAAGTTAATAACTCAGATTGGAAACTTTTTTGTTGTGTTTGATAGTTTAGACACTAAATAAAAACAATTTTCATTGAAATATGTGGTGGAAATTGAAAAAATATCTGATTGTCAATTTGACATACGGTACAATGTACAACCAAAGTATGTCTGTCATGGTACGATGGTACCTGTACAACGCTGTACACGTACAACGCAAGTACAGCTGTATGTCTGTCCCTGGTATTATACCATGGACAGACATACAACTGTTTTAGCGCTGTACGTGTACAGCGTTGTACAGGTACCACGATAGCATGACACACATACTTTGGTTGTACATTGTACCGCATGTCAGACTGACAATCTGAAGTTTGAATTTATTGCATTGTATTTTCACCAATATTTCAATGAAAAAGGTTTTTATATAGCGTCTAAACTATCGAACACAACAAATATGTTTCAATCTGAGTTATTAACTCAAGAGAAAGTCAATGAAAAGAATGTATACCAAATGTTTTGATTCGTTTTGTTCATGCTACCCACCACTAACCGTCTATGGCGCTGCGCACAGTACAACTGTAGCCATGTACAGCGGAAAAATAGGTCGGTACAGGTACAGCGATTGTACCGAGTTGCTTGCATGGTTCTAGCGCTGTACATGGTGACAGACATACAATTTTCGAAGTACAACGCAAGTACAGCTGTATGTCTGTCATAAGTATTAGACACTCCTCGAATTCTACAATAAGGGGCTGTCCACATACCACGTGGACAACTTTAGGGGGGCTCTATTTTCAAGAATTATCGAACTTTCCGCCCGCTCTTTGTATTCAGTGTTTATAAAAGAAGGCTTGAGCTACCTGAGTGCGGCAAACATCCATATTTTTCCGTATGGTTGAACTTCTTCCCTGAAACGTGTGTTTTGAAAGTCATCCACATGAATTGAGAGCAATCGATTTATTTCCATTGGTAGGAGAGAATCATGCATTCCACTAGAATGAATGCACAATCGAAGAATCTTACAATTCTATAACTCGACAAAGATATTAGAGGAACAAAGTGTGAAATTGTAAATTTTAAGTGATTTTTGAAATGCTGTAACTTCATGAAAAATCAACCTATGAAGATGGATATACATCATTTCAAAGCTTCAACTTCATCATTTCAAAGCTTTAAGTTCGGAATATCTACGGACGGTTTTTCATTTTGGTTTGTGTAAATGTAGTGAATATAAATAAAGGAACAAAACAAGAAAAAATCGATTTCTTTCTGTAATTTCTAGGTTTTTTTGAGACTTTCAGCTAGCTAAGCCAACAAAAAAAAACAATTAACCTTATCAATTTTGAAAATGTTCCATTAGGAGCTTTCAATACAAAGCTATTTTTGCATGTATGAAAAAGCGTTCCATCGTCTTCGATGGTTAATAATTCAATAAATGATTAACGCTCCGCTTATCGGGAGGCAGTTTGGAGAACTCCCATAAATTGTGTGTGTGTGTGTGCAAAGTTAATTTGTTGATTCTACGAAAAACGCACGAAATTTAATTCAATAAAATTTGTTTGCATCGATTTTGAAAAAGCGTCAAAAACCGTTTTGCTGTAGTGTTTTAGAAAATATGTTGTTGTTGTGTCTGTTATTTTGCAAATATTGCAGCATGTTTCGATGTTAGCAGAACATTTTGAGCCTAGTATATTCTCAAAACCCCTGTAAACATTTCATAATGATACGTTTAGCCAATCGATAAAAGTTTTGAATAAATTAGAGAAGCACTTCATTGAAAATAGTGTCAGATGTACAAAATGCTCTGCGTACCCTCGACATGAGCGATTAGTAACATTCGTTTTCTTGCGTATGTGTTAAAAATTCAAGTTTTAAATTATTTAAATTTCATATTTATGCGTTGATTTTTCACGAAGTTACAGCATTTCAAAAATTATTTGAAAATTTCGATTTCGCACTCTGTACCTCTTTTTTTTCAAATGTATTAAAAGCACGACATTATTTTTATAGGTGTGGGTTTAGATTCAGTTTCCGCTGCTCAGCTACTATTAACTGAGATTTTGTGAAAATGGAAGGCGATCAATACATTGTTTTATGCATGGGCCATATCTCTGCAGATCTATACCTGGTAGCGATGCTCTTTTTTGTTGAAGGAATTTTTGCAATACGCTACTATTGGGTTGTCTGGGAACACTGATGACAATCGAATCAAAATACTGATCAAAAATAGTCCTCGGTACACGACACATGATACAGCAGATTCACTACAGATAGCTAAAACCACCGTTCATGAGCACCTGGTGAAGTATTGTTACGTAAAACGCTGCAATGGATGGGTTACATATTATTTGACCAAAAACATTTGATTAAACGCATCTCCATTTGAAATTCACTTCATAAACGCAACTAAAACACATATCGTGTTTTGCCACGAAGAAATCATACACTGTGTCTGGTTGGATTGGAAAAAAAACTGTATTACGAGCGCCTACCCTTCTAGGTCTTATCTTATGGACTCTGCTCGGAAAATGTCAATATCTCAACTGTTAGTTGGCTTCAGAAACTGTTATACTGCGTCAATCTCAGCTTTCAGTGGAGTTCGAAAACTGTCCAAGTACCTACATGGCAGCTGAACACATCTGAGGCGCGTTTAAAGGGGGACTCCGGTCTAGAAAATCGAAAAAATCGAATTTTTGTTTTTGCATTTTTGGGAATCCAATGCCCTCAGAAATGTTACCCCAAAAGAATTTTCTCGATCGACCTACTCGACCGATTTGGCTGAAATTTTTCATCTGCACGTAAAAATGGATTATCTAAAGCGTTACATAGCCGTTTTATGATATCTAATTTTTTCGATTTTTTATGAGCTTCTAAACAGCGACTTTTCATGAAAAATTAGTCATTTGTAACAAAAATGATCGCCATTTTGACAATTTTTCAAATTTTCAAAAACCCCTATGTAACGCTTTAGGTGTTGTCCTAAAGTTTCAAAATATTCATTGGAATTTGTTTTCCGATTTCCACCCTCAAGGCCAGCATTATCCAATATGATGGGGGTCGTATTCCTCCAAACTTAATGTCTGTTTGACAAATAGGCAAAAAAAATTGTGGTTTGTCTGGACCCGTCGTATTCACCCGATATTCCTACCTCAGATTATCAATTGTTCAGGATCCTGTAAGAAGCTCACTAGGTGGAATAATAATACAAAACGGCGCATATATGAACTGAAGAAATTAATGTCTATAAAAACTAGCTGACCAGGCAAACGTTGTTCTGCCAAATAAATTATTTCTAGTGAATATTTTGGGTGTTGAATAAAACACACTAATGTATTGTAAGTGTGTTTGACTATTTTAACGATCTTTAAAATAAATCGAATGTGACCGATGAAAAAAACCAATTAAATGATTTGAACGAAAGGTTATATGATGTTTCTTGGTGTATTTCATTAACGTAACTGACATGTTTGATCTCTTAAAAGTTAAACGTCAACTGAAAAAAGTAATATAAGTTTGTCGTAAAGTAGAAAAAACGAAATATAAAAAAATCAATATTTATTGCTGTCTCCTTGTTAGAAAATACGTGCATGTGATTTTCAACATGGGTTAGTTTATAACAGCTTGGTCTCGTTCATAAATTGGAAAACAGCGATACGCCAGCTAACTTCAATGGAGCTGATTAATCGGCCTGTTTGGAATCACGTTATTTTATCGTTGTCATTCAATCGAGGAGTATTCACATCGGTAATCTAAGTTTGAAACACAGCCATATTGCTTCCTTTATTCATGGATGTTTTTATTACTCTTCACCGATTTGCAGAACTCAATATTCATATATGCATATGAGTGATCGGATTTTACAATTCGATCGAAATCGACTTTTACACTCTTAAATTCGTTCGCCTTGTCGCGAAACAATGGTCAAAATAAGTCATCCGTATTTGTGGTTCAATTTACTCTCTATCTGATCGGCATAATTCCGGAAATAATTCTAAATTGTTGAAATTTGAATGAAAATTATTATTCGATTTCGTTTGGATGCTAAATTTGTTTTGAATGTGTTTGAATGCTAAATTTTGCGTGTTTATTCCACCCGAAAAACCATTACTATTTTTGCTTCATAGAGATGGAACATGGAGACCAATATTGTTTACGTCGAATTACGTGGCAAGGTTGTCACATTTGCTCAACTCGATTGGACTTGAGCTTGAATAGAATGCAAAATTGCGCTTTTTCCATTTAACAGAATACAACCAACAATATGTGGGGACGAATACGATCGAACTTCATTTTGTGTTTGAACACACGCGCAATGTCATGACAATGCATTGCGCTTTGGCCTGGCTATAACTAAAGCTGTGTCGGCGTTGCTCATGATAGCTTTTGTTGATTGTGTAGTAAGAATTGCAGTCGTTCAATCTCTACCTTCGCGTATATGTCGACCATAAATTGTTGGCACAGCTTACGATATTGGCGTTTCTTGAACATGTCAAATCACCATATGATAAACATAAAAATCCTTCGAGCGCACCCTCTGTTTGTTTCGTCGCATGTTCATAAATATTAAATCAAAATGAGAAATGATGTTCATAATGAATTAAGTATCTGTGACGGGGTCTCGTCTAATGTTTATGCAAGAGATTTTTCGTTAAAGAAACCCTTCTGACTTGCACTGTAGTCACGCGTATTCTTGAGCTTGCCACTCCATTCAAGGCCACTACATTCAAGGCGTATTGTTCGTCATAGAAATCTCAACTATTTACTAATAAAAATGACGCAAGTAGTACTACGTTGAGAAGGCAAACCTTGGGAACGTTGGTGCCATTGAAGAAGAACATAACGAGGGTCGTATGAACGGTGTGTTCCACGATGAATTCCAGATTATTGTTTTTTCTTCGCATTAAATTTCTCGTGTCATCGTGCTATCATGATTCCAGCAGCGCTTGTGCTTTGGATCTACACACGTGCTCTCCAGCTGATGTTTTATCAGGGTCTGATGGCAATAGCGTGATTGTCATTTTGTAATCCGAGCAAATGTGATTTGAAGAATTTCGATAACTCATTGTGCTTATTCAAAAAGGCTTCCAGCTCGTCGGAGATGCTCCCTGCTTTAGATGAATTGATGTTACTTGTGTATTTGTAGATGGATGTTCAATGAAGCGGGCGTTATGCCATCAGTCATTGAACAACTTAAATGAATTCGTTCTGTTGAAAAAACGAACAACGGTTAAATTATTAGAATATTTTTGACACAAAAATAATAAAATCGCAATTAAAAATAGGGAATTGGGGTCGAAATTTAAGGTTATATGTAATGGTATGAAGTCAAATTTTTGAAAAAAAATATCCAGATCTTTTTTTCTGCATGGAGCCACCCTATTCGGTATTAAATGTATGGTTACCGGTATCCTACCGGTATCATATATAGTTTACAACCTATTCTCATACCTACCAAGTATTTTGAGTATAATTTCATCAAAATCGGTCGAGCCGTTTCGGAGGAGTTCGGTAACAAACACCGTGACACGAGATTTTTATATATATATAGATTTTTTTTTTCCAAAATATATTTTTTATTTAAGCACATGTGGCGTTAGCCTGACGGGGCCGGGAGTCCAATATTTTGACAATTTTTGTCTTACAACTATGTTAGTAATATGTAACCGATTACTCGCGGTTGGCTCGAGGTTAGTATTACAAGTGTTCTCATAATTGGTATGTTGCAGTCTTCGATGCTCTATACGTGTGCCCGACACGGGCTACTTCCTATTGGGATGCAGCTGACCATTAATCAGCAACGCCCCCCTAGTCTGTACCCCATATCTAGCGTGGTGCGTCTTTCTCGACTCGAGGAATCCAGGACAGAATGGTCACTAGCCGGCGCAATCATCAGTTCGTGTAGAGTTGTCATGAGCGGTACAACCTTTCGCTCTTGTTGAATCATCAGTGGACTGCACAACCTTTGGCCCGTGCATCTGTAAAGAGTGTGTGTATGTATTGCCGCGACTAAGTAAAAGTTTATCGATCGGATAGGAGGGATATGAAACGGGGACACAACGAAGGAAACATCATTAAACATTGACATCGGCGTTTCTGAGGAACAGGTATAGATGAAGCAGAAGATCAGGATCCCGGCTACCTAAGATATCCCGGACGGGGATATCCGATTGTCTGCCTTTTGCTCTCAGTGCTCTAGAGAGCTGAGAGCGAGCAGCATGGAACCGGATACACGACCAGACAACATGCTCGATGTCGTGGTAGCCTACGTGGTGCGGACTCAATCCACTTCATTTTCAAGCAAATTCATGCATGTTTTCAAGCGATTTCTTGCAATAAATTTTCAGACCACCAGGGATGCCAGATTTACAAACATGTTTGTAAATTTACAGACATATCTGTAAAACACTTATTTTTGTTGTAGACTTTTTGGATATAACAATATTTCACAGGTTTTTGAAAAAATAAGAGGCTCTATTCATCACATCAAAGATATTTGACTCACCATATGACATTTTTCCATAGTTTAGTTTGGAACTCATACACATAAGTACTTTTGTCCTGACATCATTGCAGACGAAAGAGAGTATACGGTTATTCACAATTAATGAAAAATTGCATTCTCTGCAGGTAAGGAAAAATCTTGAACGAAAATTGTCTCTGATAATTATTTTCTGTTCTAGATAAGATTGTTCTGCTGAAATGCAAGGAGATTTATTGAAAAATAGTTAAGTTAAGGTCAGGACTGTCTTCTGAGTATTTAAACAACATCGAATAAAAATTTTCATTCTATTTTCAACAACTTACATTCGCTTTCGGGTTTGCTTATCACGAAATATGGGTTACTGTTCGATATTGTAACCACAGACATGGTTCATGGCCGTGTGGTGATCTAAAACTTGTATAGCCTTGCATGGCGGATGGAAAATATACACTGCATTTTCTTATAAATTTCATCAACGATAAGACCGCAAGCCTTGGTGGATGTCCAATATATCAACGAAGAAATACTGATTTTTATAAAAATTAACAGCGCGTATGTATGTGTAGATAGTTGAAACATTTAAACACACTTACAACACATAAGTTATTAAGGGGTCCGAAAAATCTATTTTTTTCACATTTTCCCAAAAATGACAAATGAAAATTAATAACTTTTGAATCACTGAACCGATTTAGATGATCGACATATAAAATTGAAACTAATGACAAAGCCTTTTATTGGAAAATATTTAACTTGCGAAAAAATAATTATATTTTAGTAATGATTGATTGTAGTCGTTTTTTATTTTTTTATGACTCTGGACTAGAGGGCGCTATATTTTTTTATATTTTTTCTTGAAAGCTGATGATTTTTTACATAACATATCTCGATATCAGAGATGCTATTTTTTCGTTTTTTAGATATGATTTTTCAAAGTTAACCGGTGGTTCGAAAAATCATTTTCCCCCTTTGTCCAAAAATAACTTTCCGCAAAAAATCATAACATCTGAACTACTGAACCGATTTAGATGATCGATATATTAAATTGAAGCCAATAAGCAAAACTTGAAAAATATCACACTTGCGGGAATATTGGATTCTAGTAGCATAGGTCTAGTTTAGTCACATATGAATATTGATCAAAGACTTAAAACATGTTAAATTTACAAAATTATAACTTAAAAACGATAATTGTAGCATCTCTGATATCGAGATATGTTTGGTAAATAATCCTCAGCTTTCCATAAAAAATATAAAAAAATATAGCGCTCCTATCTTTATCCGAGAAAACTATGAAAAACTAACTCAATCAATAATTACAAAAACAAAAATTCAATTTTTCTCAAAAGTTATATTTTTTCAAAGAAAAATAATTCGTCAGCTTCAATTTGATATGTCGATGATATGAATCGGTCCAATAGTTCATAAGTTATGACTTTTTGTAGTGGGAAAAATGGGGAAAAATTGTTTTTCGAACCATCGATTAGTTCTGGAAAATCATATTTCAAAAACGAAAAAAATAGCATCTCTGATATCGAGATATTTTATGTAAAAAACTCTCAGCTTTCAAGAAAACATATAAAAAATATAGCGCCCCCAAGTCCGAAGCCATGAAAACATTATAAAAACGATCAATAATTACGAAAATAGGATCCATATTATCTGCAAGTTCAATATTTCTCAATTAAAGCTCATTGGCTTCAATTTGATATGTCGATTAAGTGGTCCGAAAGTTATAAATTTTTGAAAAAAGTTATTTTGGGAAAAGTGGAAAAAATAATTTTTTGGATCACCCTAAAATGGAAATGGGCACCCGAATGAAAAAAATAAAAAAACACGAGTTTAATGTTTTGCGATGAAGAACAAAATTACCACTTTTGACGAAGATCTGAGAACCACTATATTGGTTTGGCATATATATACAAAATACAATCTTACGTGCATCGCGATGTACAAAGTATTGATGAATATGTGAAAATTAACGTTAAAAGACATTCGTATAGATCTGCACACTTTTACAGACTTTTCCACATTTTTAACAGATATTCACATATTTTTACAGACTTTTTTTAAAAATCATCTGGCATCTCTTCCTTCCACTTTTTATCGAATATTTTCAAATCGCAGGAGTAAACATTTACGTGACTTTGACTTCGTTTGTTTTTATTTCGTTCGGAAAAACGTTATGTCGAAGAGAGGGGACATTAAAAATGCGTTGCTCAGTGAAAGACTGAGATGCTCTTTCAGAGATGCAATGGTTAATTAAACAATTGACGGAAAAATGTAGTTCGTTCATTTTATAATTTTAATTATTTTAGCCCTTGACAACAATACCTCTTTTATCATAAGAAAAATAACACTCCTGATCGTTGGATCTCTTTTGACATTTCAATTGGATCTTTTTTGACAGCCGTTTTGATTCAGTCCGCACTACCTCTACGTGGTGCGGACTCAATCCACTTCATTTTCAAGCAAATTCATGCATGTTTTCAAGCGATTTCTTGCAATAAATTTTCAGACCACCAGGGATGCCAGATTTACAAACATGTTTGTAAATTTACAGACATATCTGTAAAACACTTATTTTTGTTGTAGACTTTTTGGATATAACAATATTTCACAGGTTTTTGAAAAAATAAGAGGCTCTATTCATCACATCAAAGATATTTGACTCACCATATGACATTTTTCCATAGTTTAGTTTGGAACTCATACACATAAGTACTTTTGTCCTGACATCATTGCAGACGAAAGAGAGTATACGGTTATTCACAATTAATGAAAAATTGCATTCTCTGCAGGTAAGGAAAAATCTTGAACGAAAATTGTCTCTGATAATTATTTTCTGTTCTAGATAAGATTGTTCTGCTGAAATGCAAGGAGATTTATTGAAAAATAGTTAAGTTAAGGTCAGGACTGTCTTCTGAGTATTTAAACAACATCGAATAAAAATTTTCATTCTATTTTCAACAACTTACATTCGCTTTCGGGTTTGCTTATCACGAAATATGGGTTACTGTTCGATATTGTAACCACAGACATGGTTCATGGCCGTGTGGTGATCTAAAACTTGTATAGCCTTGCATGGCGGATGGAAAATATACACTGCATTTTCTTATAAATTTCATCAACGATAAGACCGCAAGCCTTGGTGGATGTCCAATATATCAACGAAGAAATACTGATTTTTATAAAAATTAACAGCGCGTATGTATGTGTAGATAGTTGAAACATTTAAACACACTTACAACACATAAGTTATTAAGGGGTCCGAAAAATCTATTTTTTTCACATTTTCCCAAAAATGACAAATGAAAATTAATAACTTTTGAATCACTGAACCGATTTAGATGATCGACATATAAAATTGAAACTAATGACAAAGCCTTTTATTGGAAAATATTTAACTTGCGAAAAAATAATTATATTTTAGTAATGATTGATTGTAGTCGTTTTTTATTTTTTTATGACTCTGGACTAGAGGGCGCTATATTTTTTTATATTTTTTCTTGAAAGCTGATGATTTTTTACATAACATATCTCGATATCAGAGATGCTATTTTTTCGTTTTTTAGATATGATTTTTCAAAGTTAACCGGTGGTTCGAAAAATCATTTTCCCCCTTTGTCCAAAAATAACTTTCCGCAAAAAATCATAACATCTGAACTACTGAACCGATTTAGATGATCGATATATTAAATTGAAGCCAATAAGCAAAACTTGAAAAATATCACACTTGCGGGAAGATTGGATTCTAGTAGCATAGGTCTAGTTTAGTCACATATGAATATTGATCAAAGACTTAAAACATGTTAAATTTACAAAATTATAACTTAAAAACGATAATTGTAGCATCTCTGATATCGAGATATGTTTGGTAAATAATCCTCAGCTTTCCATAAAAAATATAAAAAAATATAGCGCTCCTATCTTTATCCGAGAAAACTATGAAAAACTAACTCAATCAATAATTACAAAAACAAAAATTCAATTTTTCTCAAAAGTTATATTTTTTCAAAGAAAAATAATTCGTCAGCTTCAATTTGATATGTCGATGATATGAATCGGTCCAATAGTTCATAAGTTATGACTTTTTGTAGTGGGAAAAATGGGGAAAAATTGTTTTTCGAACCATCGATTAGTTCTGGAAAATCATATTTCAAAAACGAAAAAAATAGCATCTCTGATATCGAGATATTTTATGTAAAAAACTCTCAGCTTTCAAGAAAACATATAAAAAATATAGCGCCCCCAAGTCCGAAGCCATGAAAACATTATAAAAACGATCAATAATTACGAAAATAGGATCCATATTATCTGCAAGTTCAATATTTCTCAATTAAAGCTCATTGGCTTCAATTTGATATGTCGATTAAGTGGTCCGAAAGTTATAAATTTTTGAAAAAAGTTATTTTGGGAAAAGTGGAAAAAATAATTTTTTGGATCACCCTAAAATGGAAATGGGCACCCGAATGAAAAAAATAAAAAAACACGAGTTTAATGTTTTGCGATGAAGAACAAAATTACCACTTTTGACGAAGATCTGAGAACCACTATATTGGTTTGGCATATATATACAAAATACAATCTTACGTGCATCGCGATGTACAAAGTATTGATGAATATGTGAAAATTAACGTTAAAAGACATTCGTATAGATCTGCACACTTTTACAGACTTTTCCACATTTTTAACAGATATTCACATATTTTTACAGACTTTTTTTAAAAATCATCTGGCATCTCTTCCTTCCACTTTTTATCGAATATTTTCAAATCGCAGGAGTAAACATTTACGTGACTTTGACTTCGTTTGTTTTTATTTCGTTCGGAAAAACGTTATGTCGAAGAGAGGGGACATTAAAAATGCGTTGCTCAGTGAAAGACTGAGATGCTCTTTCAGAGATGCAATGGTTAATTAAACAATTGACGGAAAAATGTAGTTCGTTCATTTTATAATTTTAATTATTTTAGCCCTTGACAACAATACCTCTTTTATCATAAGAAAAATAACACTCCTGATCGTTGGATCTCTTTTGACATTTCAATTGGATCTTTTTTGACAGCCGTTTTGATTCAGTCCGCACTACCTAGGTGGTAGCCATCGCCACAATCACAAAGATTGTTTGCTGCGAGCCCAATGCGATAGAGATGCGCGTTTAGGTTGTAGTGATTGGACATAAGCCGAGATATCACGCGAATGAAATCACGACCTACATTCAATCCCTTGAACCATGCACTCGTCGAGACCTTAGGGATATTATATATATAGATGATGCGCTTATATATTTTCTTATATGCGGATATATATAGATGATGCGCTTAATTTTTTTCCATAAAATCGGTACGAGTTTTTCGAACAACCCAATATTTCTCACGATTAACGAAGCTGTACAGCTGTACTCAACAAACTTGCGTCGTCTTTCAATAAAAATATGCGAGATTAGATCCATGAGTAATATTTTTATTTGGACTTCATCGGACAAAAAAACTAAAGAGCTTCCCGAGCTCGGTAAAAAATAAAAAAAATAGAACAAACCATTTAATAGTAACAGCTAACATTTATACCAATAAAAAACAGGAAGGGGGTTATATCTATGGTATAACCGCAAGGGTGACGTAGGACTATCGTTCATTAAGAGATCATTTGTTTGAAGTTGAATCTAAATCCATTCTGAATGAATAAATGAATAAATGAATATTTGGGGGACTTCGAAAACGAGAGCGTTACGTTGGAGGCACAAGGTTTTATGCATCCAATATAGGATACGAAAAACCTTGTTCTGAAGAATTGTCTTCTGAAGCTTTCCTGCTAACTGCACTTGATTGACAAATCACAAAACCAAATGTATGTGGTTGCAGTATTATATGGATAGAAAACATTAAAATAAACTCGCTTGAATGTAATTTTCAATTCCAAGGGGAACTGGCAGATTATTTTCCAGCAACGATTAGATATTTCCACATTTTCCTCGATACTGGAAGCCCACCAGTGGTTAATGCCAACTCGATAACCACCTGTTAATAGCACTTGATTGAAACATATTTGGTCACAGTGTTACATGGATAGAAAACATTCAATTAAACTCTTTCACATGAATATATTTTGAAAATTCCCAAAGGAACTGGCAGATTATTTTCCAGCAATGATTAGATCTTTCCGGAACTTTCTCGATGCTGAATGGCATCCAAACAGAAAGAATTCTGCGCGTGTATGTGTCGATCCTTCGCCGTCCACCTCCTCCAGCACGTTAGGCAACGATGTTGTCTTGTTGATGTCCTCACGAAAAATGAATGTGTCTCACCACCAGAATATCGCTTAAGTATGCTTTTTGTGTGTGATTGAATCGAGAGAAGGTGTGGTTTACGATGGCAATTTGGAAGGCAAACTAGAGGGGAATGAACTCTCTGAGCTCGGAACTTTCGGCGACTGAGCAATAATCGATTGCGGGCGCATACAATATTGGATACGGAAATATCCTACTGATGGGGAAGAATAATCTTCTGAAGCTATCCTGTTAATTGCGATTGATTGAAAAACCACAAAACCAAATGTTGGCAAATTTGGTCAGTGTTACATGGATAGAAAACATTCAATTAAACTCTTTCACATGAATATATTTTGAAAATTCCCAAAGGAACTGGCAGATTATTTTCAGTAACGATTAGATATTTCCACATTTTCCTCGATACTGGAAGCCCACCAGTGGTTAATGCCAACTCGATAACCACCTGTTAATAGCACTTGATTGAAACATATTTGGTCATGTTATGTCCACTGAAACAAATACGGTAAAATAGTTAAGGATTGGCTAATCGGATTCAGATGTTTCACAGTAAAAAAAGGTGTGTGTTGGACCAAGGTCGTAACTCGAGTCTCGACTCATTTCAATATTTTATTGCATGAAACCTTTCTCCAAGGGAGACACTTATATTTATAGCAAGGTTTGCGTCTCTTTCTGATCTGATTCTATAATCAGAACTGTCATTTGACAGTACATCACAATTCTTCCCCTAATGGAAAGTTCTATTTAATATTTTATAATCGTAACTACTAATATTTCTATTTCTTATTTTTCAGATATTTTTCAATAGTGAAACCCTTCTGACAAATCATGAATTCAATAAATCATTCGAAATTTCAACTATAAAACTGTAACTTAATAATATAAACTGTTTAACCATAAACGAAATCGTTGTCGACCTTCGTCGTTCGTTTTCTTTTCGAGCGCCTTGTTCCAGAAGGAGAATTAGGCAAAATATCAGAATATTTCCTCTTACGGATCCTTGTGGGCGGCTCTACTACTGACTCCGCTGATGTTCTGAGATGATCATCACTATTGCCAACCGGCAATCTGTCTGTACGGTTCGGAAGGGACAGCGTTACAGTAGATTTTGACGATGTCTTATCAGTAGTGAACCTCAGCTGATTTCGATGAGCCATTAGGCGAACGTTTCCAGTTTCCGTTTCCACCCGAAATGTTCGCTGCTCACCAATCGGATCATCAACTACGGAAAATGTGAGCTTATCACCACCCACAGCAGTTTGTTTTTTTCTGAAGACCTCACCGCCAAACTTCCTTGACCTGCTTGCTATCGTCCACAGATCGGATCACTAGCTCCAGAATATCGCTTCGTCAAAACGGATGGAACTGACTGTTTGTCACTGGGTCTCTTTTAACTCACCTATTGTACGACGTACCTTTTAACTACATAAATTAGAAGAAAAACTCTCTTATTCTTAAAACCGACAATAGTTAAAACAATTAGCTTTGTTTGTTGAATTGTTAAAAAAGTTCCTTTGTTTATGGACACCCCTTTGTTGCTTACATGAAAAGGCCTTTCAGTTTTAGACGTCAAAATGGATGCACTTACCAATACATTTATGCTTCCGCGGACAATAGCACTACAATTGCAATGTCGTTACCAAAATGGAATTGCCGCTGAACTCCGCAAAATGAAGCTCACTCTTACGTAAAATGGAGTTTCGCCAGCGTTCATATACTTACAGTCGGAACAATGGACTTTACCGGGCGGCTTAGCAGGTATGGATGCTCTGATGTTGCCAACGCAGATTAGTTTTTGGGATGACCTCTTAAACAATTACCGAAATCTTTCCTCTACGCGGCTCGGTTCCTGGTATCTTCACAGTGACAGAATTAATTCTGATGATGGTTACTGGTAGCGAAAAATAGAGGATTGACGCAAGTTCAGCACTACTGACACTACGTTCCACACGCGAAAAAAAAGTTTATCCAGTCGTCGCCAAACTGTTATGTCCACTGAAACAAATACGGTAAAATAGTTAAGGATTGGCTAATCGGATTCAGATGTTTCACAGTAAAAAAAGGTGTGTGTTGGACCAAGGTCGTAACTCGAGTCTCGACTCATTTCAATATTTTATTGCATGAAACCTTTCTCCAAGGGAGACACTTATATTTATAGCAAGGTTTGCGTCTCTTTCTGATCTGATTCTATAATCAGAACTGTCATTTGACAGTACATCACAGGTCACAGTGTAACATGGATAGAAAACATTCAATTAAACTCTTTCACATGAATATATTTTGAAAATTCCCATAGGAACTGGTAGATTATTTTCAGTAACGATTAGATATTTTCACATTTTCCTCGATACTGGAAGCCCACCAGTGGTTAATGCCAACTCGATAACCACCTGTTAATAGCCGCGCGTGTATGTGTGTGTAGCGATGTCTTCCCAGGGAACCGTTTGTGGCATCACTCTCCTCCTGATAGATTCCCTTCTGGCCTAGGGTGCACAAACAGGCTCTTGGTGACACCGTTCATCCGCGCTTTCATGATAAATAAAGAGCTTCACCGCAACAGCGACAACATGCTCCAATCGCTGTTCAATTAGAAATGAGTGGATTTCCGAGCGCCGCTCGCTTATATACCGATTGGTGATTTCAATAGCCTGTTTTGAAAGCAATTTTAAGACTATTGAAACAAGTTTTTGGATCAAAAAGTAACAAGTATATAACGCGTAGACATTTTATCTTTCGAATGAAGTGTTTATCATACCATTTCGTTCAGTTGTTTAGGAGCTATTAACGCTCAAAATCTCGGTCTCCGGCGTAACGCTTTCGTTTTCGAAACTTTGATTTTACACCCCGGTATAGAAATGAAAGACGTAGTCCTACGTCAAAAAATATAGAATAGAACATAAAAAAATTCAACTATTGTCTCTGGGAGAATGTCCTCGTGGACAACAGAGGGAGGGGTATCAGAAATGTCCACGCTTGTCCACGGAGGGGGAGGGGGGTGTCCAAAAACGTGCTTTTTCTGTCCACGTGGTATGTGGACGGCCCCTAATATGGGAGAATATTGCATCGACCTACCCCTCGGAAGATGTTTCACACGTGTAGTACAATAGCGTGCAGCTAGCATGCCCTCGCTACGAGTGACAGAATTTTGCCAAATTCGAACACAACCACATTCGCACTTGGAGCACGATCGGAGCGAAACGCGTCACAATCTTTCCATCTCAGCCAAATCAGTTCGTGTCGGTGTGCAGTTTGTGGACGACGTGTGGTTGCGTTTCTCCGTTGAATCGTCTTCGTGGTGTTGTTCGGGTATAAGAGTGTCTCATTTATATATTTCTTTGCTCATTTTTCGTTCGTGGCGCGATTGCTAGAATAAATTGTAGTCTGGTGCTGTTGTGGAATAAACTGTGTTGAGTGCTTTGTTAGTTAAAAGTGCAGAACGTTTAATCTGGAAAGGATTGAGTTGTGATGAGTGTTCTGCTCGCCCCATAATTGCAAGTTAATGAAAAGGACTACACATTTAGCTCGGAGTTCCAGCAAATTCGTCGGCGATCCCCGCGTACGAACACAACCGTAAAGAGATGGTTTATTCTTGCGAATAGTGATTCACCCCTCGGTCAGCGAAGTATCGTCGCCACACGTACACATGCAGGCATGCATCACCACCTATTATAATGTGACGACTGCTGGTACCGAAAGATCGTCGCGTCGTCGTCATTCATAATTGGGTGTCGCATCGAAGCATTCTTTTCGGGGAAAACGGTACCTCCAGACAATACCACCCACACGATTTGGAGTCGTGATTGTAACATGGGAAGAATTTAGGCGTCAACAAGGGAAGCCCTTTTGTTTCTTTTTCCTTCCTCGACTGATATTTACAAAAAGGGTTTTTTGATTCGTCCGCAGTATATCTATGTTGATGCGAATAATTTTGAATTACGCTGATAGTCGTGGGGGTCATGTTGACGACTGCAGTTCATATTTGTTTATTGAGAATTGAAGATTCTTTCTAAAGCCTTTAATCAATGAAATATGTTTTGTGATATTTATTCGAAAATAATTCATAATTTTGTTTTATGATAAATCCAGAGTTCGGTGAGAACATAAAAAAATATTTTGATAGTTTGCTTATCGTACAAGTTGAATGTTATCCAAACATTGTATTTCTGAATTACTCCCTGATTCGAGGGGTTCCAAAAAGCATAAAGGATCCCATCCATCCATTTTGCCATCCACCTCCAACTGCAGCAGCTCATATCGCCGGAAAACCGGTCCGCAGTACACAAAAAAGGAAAAGCCATGCAACGCGACCAATCTGGTTTTGCAAGTTTATTATTTTTGTTACTGCTGTTGTTATTATTAATGTTTGCTCATATTTTTCGAGTTTTTAATGGGGTGTTTCCCAAGAGCGCGCACACGGACACGGACTACCGAGACTGGGACTACCTTCCAAACCTTTGTTATTTTTTTTCTTCATTTCGATTCTCATTGCGTCCCCGATGGGGGAACGTATTCTAATGGGATCATTTCGACTTCAGAACCGGTGGCATTTCACATGTGTGTTGGGTGGGTGTGTGAGAATGTGAGTGTGGTTTCGTTGATGCGGGTCTGCTGCTGCTGCTTCTGCTGCCGATGACTATCTCGAGACGAGTTGGGTGATAAGGCGATGTGTTGGTGCTTCTAAATCTAAATTATGTCTGCACCAATACTACTAGTGCTAGCACCTATTGGTGTGAAATCGTAGGGACGGTACTGCAATTGGGTGACTGAGTGCAATAAAAACAAAGTGCTTCGAAAACGTATGTTTGAAAATGTCAAATGCGTGTATATTGGCGTGAATATTTGCAGTGATCAAACTCGAATTTGTTCGCCACAATGAAGACCACTTTTCGCCGATTTTGAGAGACAAAAACAATGGTGTAATGGATCAGAATGTTCACATGAACATCCTAAAAGAAAATATGAAACAAAGTGTCAGTAAAATGAGAATGTATCGAGGATTCAAGACAATAACCCAAAACACAAGGCACATAAAGTTTGTACATGGTTACTTTGAAGTTCTTTGATATTACAAAACAATCCAGGATGTCGTCTCAAAATCCGAGAATAAATTTCCTGATATTTCCTGATTTTCCTGTAATTTTTCAAAAAAAATTCAAATGTAGATCTTAAAACATTCAGTCAGCTCAAACAATGAAATTTGAGAACGTCTTTAAATATTTTCCAATAAATTAACATTATTTTTAATTGAGTTAAATGATGACTGAGAAGTATCGTAAAAGATTTAAAAAATATGTATTCACTAAAACAGTTCAAAATTATCTCAAACACTAGTACAGGATGCATCATTTTCATTTTGTTCCGTATCAATTTCTATTCTTCCAAAGTGAAGTAAAGCATCATAAACTTGTCGCATAGCATCACCATTTCTTTCCACATGTTTCCATAATAAAATAAGCAAAAAAAAACTTTTTAAGTTAAACGATTTAGTTGTGATTAAACATAATAATGTACTAAAAGCTAGAAAATAATTAGTCGCTAATTGTGAATAATGGAAATCCAACGTGCCCCACGATTTTATTGTAGTCTTATCAATACCCTAGACTAATGAAGGAGAGGTGTGATAACTGCTAACTGCTACTTGCCTAACTATTTTCTAGCTTTTAGTACATTATTATGTTTAATCACAATTGAACCGTTTAACTTAAAAAGTTTTTTTTACTTATTTTATTTTCTAGTTTTTGGTATATTTGGTATATATTTCATTTGAATATTTCTCTACAATAAAACTATTGTACTGTATTCTATCAATCAGATTATTTCATTTGATACCGATATTGAGTGGATTGCAGAAAAATACAGGGTGTGTTCTCCAAGTCATGTTCGTTCGTTTGATACACACATTTTTTTAAAGATGATATGGAATCAGCTATTTTGTAGCGGCGGCTAAATTGGATTTTTCAAGGTAAGCAGTTTTAAAATGTCAGCAGAGAAAAAGGTATTTTATAAATTTGGTCAGTTCCTATTGGTCAAATTTGTATTAATGTTGGACAACCCTACAGACATACACACATACATACAAACAGTTCAAGCTAAATAAAACCGTTCAATAAAGTAATTTGTTATTTTGTGATCGCGGCTCTTGGATTTGCATTTTTCATAAATAACTATGTTCTACTAGTCAAGTCCTTTCATTTGATAACCATGTTAATGGGGTTTTGACCTAATATCTAGTCCGGCATTTGGTAGGATTTTGATGGATTTGCATTTTTAATAAATAACCGTATTCTACTAGTCAAACCCTTTCATTTGATACCCATAATAATAGGGTTTTGAGAAAATATGTAGTCCGCCATTTTGTAGTCTTGGATTTGAATTTTTCATAAATAACTGTTATACAAGTCTCATTTGATATTCATAATAATAGGGTTTCGAGAAAATATAATAATAGGGTTTAGAGAAAATATATAGTCCGCCATTCTGTAGTGACAGCCATCTTGGATTTGCATTTTTCATGAATAACTGTGGTCTACTAGTCAAGCTCTTTCATTTGATACCCATATTAATGGGGTTTTGACATAATATGTTGTCCGCCATTTTGTTGTGGCAGCCATCTTGGATTTGCATTTTTCAAAAATAACCGTGTTCTACTAGTCAAGTCCTTTAATTTGATACCCATATTAATGAGGTTTTGAGAAAATAAGTAGTCCGCCATTTTGTAGTGGTAGCCATCTTGCATTTATATTTTTCATAAATAACTGTGTTCTATTAGTGAAGTCCTTTCATTTGATACCCATATTGATAGATTTGATTTGTAGTGACGACCATTTTGGTTTTTCAGATTTCATAAATAACTGTGTTCTACTAGTCAAGCACTTTCATTTGATACCCATATCGATGGGGTTTTGGAAAACCCATTTCGATGAGATTTTGAGAAAATATGTGATCCGCCATTTTGTAGCTGTCGCCATCTTGGATTCTCAAGGTCATGAAATACGCAGTTTTATAATGACTACAGAGATAAAGGTGTGTTCCAAATTTCAGATCAATCGGTCAACAGAAAGGGGGTCAAATTTCTATTAATGTGGATCAGCGCTACAGACAAACATGTTACAAGCACACAAACTTATAAACAGATTACAGGGCAAGCTAAATAAAACCGTTCAAAAACATTCGTTTTTTCTGTATTATAGTGACCTTCAACACAGTTGGCTGGTTCGTCACTTTCCACTTTCCACATTTAGGAAGAATGTCGGTAGTGAGAATTGAACTCGTGACCTTGAGCGTGAGAGGTATGGGTGTTACCATTACACCAGATCGCCTCCGCAAAACATTCGTTATTGACAAAAAAGTCCTCTCAACGTTGGGGTTTCCACAGGAGAGACAGAAGATCATTTCGGTAAAAGGTTCCGTAAACCTATCCTTTACAAAAATGCTCTAGTCGTTCAATAGTTAGCAATATTGTTTTAGTGATAAGTCTGCTGGAGCTCCACTGATACCAAAATCCGTCAAATATCAAATTAGTCAATAGACAAAAGCTTCTCGAATCGTTTTCAAGCCAATTTTTTTTCTCTGTTATAGTGACTTTCAGCGCATTTGGTTGGTTCGTCACTTTTACTTCCATTTTTGTAACAATGTCGGGAGTGAGAATTGAACTCGTGACCTTTGCCTGAGAGGTATGGATGTTACCACTACGCCAGATCGCCTCCAGCCAATTTCTTATCGGAGTCAATGAGGAATCAATCAAGGATACATCGATGCTTCATAAACTTGAAAACCAGTGCTTTGATCCCAGACGAAATTTCAAGATTTGTTTGTCGTAAAATTTTGGCGAGTTTTGTTGAATCTATCAATCCTTCGATGAACTGTATAAAATATGCAATCAGAAGCTACCAAGATTTTTTCTTCTCACTTTTGAAAAGCCAATTGCTGCTTGCGTAATATGATCAATTCGTGTTGATACCACCCACAAGAAGAAATTTGTTCAAATATATAATTCCCAGGCCTCATTTAAAAGCTACCAGTTGATCTCTGATGTTTGAGAACGTCCCAAGAATTTCATGTAACGATTTGCCAACTCGTTCTCTTCTTCATCCCAATATCTGACATTCGAATTCAACTGCAGCCTCTTTGCAGTTTTGTAATCATTTGAAAGCATGAATTTATCGATAGTTTCCGAAGAAGAAAAAGGGATTTGGTTGAAGCTGAACTGCAGATACTGATGCCAAATACTAGTAAAAACAGTGCGAATGTAAAACTCGTTGGTGGAATTTAATTTTTTTCAGACTTGTGACGAAATTCCCTGATATTCCTGATTGATTTCCCCTGACATTGGTTGAATTCCCTGATATTCCTTGATTTTCAAAGTTTTTTAAGGTAGTCAACACTCTGCAATTTTTCGACATCACTCCCAGTGAAAAACTAAGAGAATTATCTGCATAGGAAAGTTAAAAACCATTTAATTTTTCACAATAAGCATCTTAAAAACCACTGGATGGTGAATGGATGAACATTCCTAGGTTCCATAGATAGTAGATAACGACTAAAAGGAGTTGGATTTCGATGGATTTCGATTTTGTACAGTGGTATATTATGATTAGGTTGCGTAAAAACCCATTTATATTTACAGATGCACCTCGTTCTGGAAGGCCAAAAGAGGCTACGAATCCAGAAATCGTAGAACAAGTGCATCGACTCGTTTTGAACGATCGTGAAGTGAAGTTACGCGAGTTAGCTGAGGCAGAAGGCATTTCAAAAAACAAGTTGGATACATTTTGCACGACATTTTGGACATGAAAAAGCTGTTCCCTCGATGGGTGCCGCGTTCGCTGGCCGTCGACCAAAAACAGCGGCGCGTTGATGATTCAACAGCCGGTTTGGCGTTGTTGAAGCGTAATCGAGTGGACTTCAGTATGCCTCAGTATTGCCTCAGAGGCCGATTTCGAAGACATAGACGTTTCCTACTATAGAAAGTGAATCGAAATGTTGGAAACTCGCGATAGCAAGTGTAGTGCCCTCGAAGACAACTATGTTGAGGAATAAATACAGCTTTGCTCAATAAACGATTGTTTTCATTAACCCACTAAAACCCAAATTAAGTATTTGACTTAAAAACCCATTCCACTATTATATCGAATTTCCGACTTTCAACATAAAATACTGCTAGCAGAAAGCTGCCATCATAAAACCAATGTGTATATGTGATAAATGAAAGTATTCTGAAGACCTTCTAGTGGGGGTGAACATTGAAAATAATGTCTGAATAATTTGAAAAAAAAAGTGAAGCCCGTCTGAAGGCGGGGTTAGGTTGTAGAGAGTTAATAATCCCTGGACTTTTCAACCCATGTATTATGTTACGGTTCAGTGAGCGTGGTGCATCCTTGTTATCTAAATCACCGGAACGTAATTGGCGAAACCATAACTGCGCGTGAATGACTGTTACAGTGATAGAACCAAAACTTCTTTCATATTACCAGTCCCTTGGCTTATGTTCTCGGCTCTATCGAGATATATCAGTAGAATATAGCAATCACGACTGTCGATTGAATGTTCATTTTATGAATATTTTACATTCTTAAAGTTGCACATACGTTTCCATAAATAGTCGCATGATGGTGACTATACATGGTGAGTGAGATTTCTCTCTCAAACGAATCAATTGTAGCCGAAAACCAGAAATATATTCGCCAGGTCCGTTCGATGGCAACTATTGATAGAGCGCATCGTATTATTTATTTTCATTAGGCTTGTAGAACATTAAATTCTACAGTCAAAAACATATGTTACCTTCAAAACGGATGTTCACGTCTGAAGAATTACTCTTCGACGAGTCTCGGTATCAGTTGATAGGGCATTACTCTTAATCGCACTGACACGACTTGTTGAGTTGCTCTTAAACCCTATAGCGTCTGACTCCGATCTTTTCTTTGAGTTGTGAATTGCGATTTGATTCTGATTTTCTTGGTTCTCATCAGATTCAAATAATGACACTCAATTGTGGTACAGAAAAATCGGAAAACATGGTGCGGCAGTTATCACCATTAACTGTTACGTTCTGGTCTGTATTATTTTCGAAGAGAAACGGACCTCTACATCTTTGACGACGCGTTTTACCCTGTAAAGCAAACGAGATGCGCAGACGATCCATAGCCACTCGGATTAATTGGTTTAATGCATCGGATTTTATAATTTAATTTTTAATTTGTTCTAGCCAGTCTTGTCCATTGTTTTTATTCTGTTTTACTTCCATGATTTTGGTTTATTTAAACTTTTTGTTCAAAACATTGTTTCGTATCAGTTGAAAGTCAATTTATGTCCACAGTAAACATTCCATTGAGTCCGCATCAGTATAATTACCTCTCAAATGGATGTGCACTTCGAATTAAAAAAATTAGTGCCAACAGAGAGAGTGCATTATTTTGCACAAACGAAATTCGTAACGTCCAAAATGGGGTTGTGAGTCCGATGCATCGATTATTGAAGCGCGCTGAGTGCAGTGAGCTAGCATGTGTGATATAATGTCAATATTGATTTTCACCTGGCTATTAGTTATTACATCAAATCCTTTGTTTTTCTTCAATAAAATCGACTATTGGGACACCGAGAGGTCACACCAGAAAAAAACCGTGTCGCTTGCAGTTGTGCTCATATGTATAGGCATTGAGCAGCACATTCGCCAGTGTCAAGAAGAAAACACACGTCTCGGCGATGACGACGACGACGCATCGACGAACTGAAGCCGGTATTTGTGCTATGTGTGCTGTGCGCGGGGGTGCGAGCGAACAAGTGTGTCGTGCTGTGTGTGGTAGACAGGGAGATAATGTTGCACGAGTGGACTGTGGGATCCCGATATAGCAAGCGTACCCCGAAACTTCCGAATGAAGGACAACACATGCACCCGAAACAAAAAATATTAAAACAACAGAGCGGTTCCACGCCAAATGACGGGTCGGACCGATTCGAGTGGCTCCGAAATATGGATGGAACTTGCACACTCGCATTTGGCTCAGGAAATTTAACCTTCCTATACTCGCGCAAAGGTTTGACAGACCAAGCATCAATGAGATGGCTGAATTAAATGACTGTTAAAATTGAATGAAGTTAAAAAAAACTATTTTCTGGAGTTTTTTCACTCAGTTATATCTTTTTTCTTTGAAATTCCAGTAAGGCTTAAAAATACATAATAGAAATATCACAGACGCGCGAGTACAGAAGTATTCATATTTTTTATGAATGAAAGAAATTCTATAGTAGTTTTTAAAAAGGGTATAAGCTTTAATCAAAAATCAGAAGCTTGTAAAACTTGAATGAGTACTAAATTGTACAAGATCGAGTTGTAGGAAACTAACGAATTTTATGTAGAAATATACACAGAAAAAAAATAAAAGAATGGAAGTTCAATTACGAACCCCTAAGAACATGGAAATTTGAAATATTAAAAAAATGGTTAAAATTAAAGTTTAATCAGATCTCAGAGAAACGTTTTTTGAAGACTTTTAGGAAATTTTTCTTATTTTGACTACAGGACGGATTCGATTATATACTGTTTCCGATTTCTTTTCACTATATATAATCGAATCCTGTATATAATCGAGTAATTTTTTTCATTCGTTTTTTCTACATATATTTTATACGAAGAATAAAAAAAAGAATTTAGTTTTCGATTAATTCCACTAAAGAAAATACTTTTCCCACATGGGAAATTATTTTTTCCAGATTCTCTTCGGAGGTGATAGACGTTCATATTTAATGAAAAAAAAAAACTTTTACGTACATGGAATTTTACGAATTTCAACAATGACAGAGTTATTGAACTTCTTTTTTGTTCCGGGCTCCGTTTGCCTTAATATGGCTCTACTTTAAAAAGTACGCTACGTAAGGCAATTCTATTGCTTCCATTCGAAAGATTTTTTTAAATTTGTTTTTAATGTAGTGGATAGCACCTTCAATGTTATTATTAATTTTATCCCAAACATTCATATTAAAAGCGGAATGTTTCATAATAAACTTGTTGAATGTTCCTATCAACCAATTTAAAGCTCTTGAACCGCTCTAAAATTTGTTCTTAATACCCAACTTTTATCTTTCCTAATTTTTCCGCATTATTGTTATAAACAATCCCTGATGAGATTTCAATCAAAATCTTCTAAAATCACGATTTTCACTCCACTGTATTTATGATAGCCAATTCATATATAATGACTATGTGGCATCTCGTCCACCTGTGCAAACTGTTCATTGGACGGTAAGAAATCTCAGAAAACAGTGTACTATTTCACATATGTAGCATAGATGAGGAATGATCGAAGGTATCCCGAGTAACATATTTCCTTTTCTATTTGGAAAAGGAAACACCGTAAAGAATTTAATCTTTTCTGAACCCGCCGGCATTCAAACACTTCTGCATCTTCAAGTGCGACAGGGCAAGCGAAGTCTGTTACAGCCCAGGCCGAACATATATAAAGAAGCACAACATTTTGATTTCAACACTTTATTTAACTATACAAAAAAATTATAGGAGGTTGTGTCCAAGATACGACCGCATTGTTGACGTAGAACTACGCTGTTATTTTATAGAAGTCGCTTGTTTATACCTTCGGATATTATTCTATAATGCTGTGAAATTTTAGAAACAACTGCTTAGTAGAATAATCTCTGAAATGATTTTTTCATTGTAGAATCAGTTGACGATAATTGATTGATGATTCATTCTTGCTCTCTCAAAAAAATCGTATGTCGCAATTTATTTCATGTCAATGCATTGAAAATTTACCTCGAAGGCTATTCCGGTGGCCTTTTTCGAAATTGACATAGACTCGGCTACAGTCGATTATATACATGTTGCACCAGCACCATTATTCCATATCTCATAACTACATCAATATATCTTCGGCACCGCATGTAAACAACAACGATGACAACACTTGCAAGTATCAAATATCATGCTACATGTTATTTAGTATTGCCTCAAAGGAATCGCACTTCTAGATATCGTTCGTACAAACTAAGCGTAAACCAAGCGCCAAACAAGCGTTCACCATAGCATGCATACAGAGCCATACATTGGTGGCTTGAAACTACTAGCAATAAAAACATTTCTCATCATTTTGCGCTATTCTCAAAAGAAACGCTTCTGTTAATATTACTGGCCTCGAAAAGAGTTGCATTACTTTCTCATGCTCGAGAGAAGCGCAGCTGTCACCCTTGGTGGAGGAAGTTTTGCTACTGGCAAGCAAAACCTAATCACATACAGAATTCCAGAACATTTACTTTCTTGATGACTAAACAAGAGAAATAAACTCTTTTTGTTAATAACAACCTCGAAAACAGTAGCAATGCTTCATTATGGTCAATATTAGCGCAAATGCAATCCTAGCTGAAGGCAGTTTTGCTGAATAACTTATAACATTCCAGTAAGACATTCAAGATGCTTGGTATTCCCAAATAATTTTTTGGTGCACAACCTTAACGTCTGCTTCGCCATAACGTCAGTTTAATGCATTGATGCAAAGGCACAAACGAAGCCCTTATGAAGACGGAAAATAAACAATGTTAACTGCTTGGAAAAAGACTGAATTATGCCACACAGCTTGTACTCTGCTGTAACACCCATCGATGCGAATTCGCTGATGAGTTTGTCAAGAGCGACCGCCTTCACCACCAGCGGGGGGAGCTTGATTTTGGTTGCAGCCTGTGTGTTTACATTTTCGACCGACGCGCCGAAATCGCCTACTTCGCTGTTGTTCGGTGCGGTGTCACTTTCGCAAAGGCTCGGTTCAATGCGAGCACTTTTCACTGCACCAACACCGCGTGCATCATTAGATGACGCTTACCTCGAAATTTTATTGCCCCTGGCAATGCGTTCGTTTTTTGCAGGGCTCGAGCCTGCCTTCCTCTTCTTCTTGCTCATCGCACACTACGTGAAGCGTCCAATTTATGACGAAAAATCAAACGACGATTTCCAAGTTGAATTACCACTGGTGGGGTCCAATCTCAGACCGAAGCGCAGCGAAAGTAAAGTGAACTGGATTACTCAACAGTCCGATGCCGAGTGAAAGTTTGCCTCAGCGAGATCCACTGTTTATACTTTTGGCAAGTATTCCCCTTCATTCTTCTTCTTTTCCTTTGTTCACGGAGACTTTAAATCCTACGATTTCCCCTCCGTTGGTCGTTGATAAGTTGCTCGTTGTTGACAGCTCTGTTCGGGAAAGCACTCAAATGGACAACAAATGTATGGGAAAATAGAAACACTTAAAGTTTTCGTTAATTTTAACCATTTACTAACCAGGGGATTCTAATGTATGGCATATTAAACAAATCTTACGAAATTTCCGATTCGTTTAGTATGTAAATCGCCAAAATCCGTTCGCGGCAAAAACAGTTATTAACGTTAACTTTATTTCATAAAAACGTGACCTGTTTTCTGATTTGACACCCTTAATGAAAGACGTAGTTCTACGTCAAAAAACCTTAATCACTATAAAAACACATCCAGACGGTAATACAGGATGTGAATTCGCGCCTGTGAAAGGGGATGATTAGAGAAGAAACATAAAAGAATATTGTTCACTTACCTTTTCATCCAACAACAGTTACCTGCAAAAGAATTAGTAATTATATCAATCACAACAAATGCTACCTACTGCTCAACAAACACAACACGATAGAATAACAAAACAACATCTAAACAATCACAACAACAAGCGAATTGTCACGGAATAGGGAACACATGGGAACGAACTCGCTATACAAAGCGTATTGTTTATAGCGAACATCCGAGAAGAAACCCGACCAAAGAATCAATCGCAATTATAGGCTATTCATATGACTATGGGACCAATCATATAAATAGGGCACGAAATGTTAAGAACAGCGTTCAGTCGCAAATAAAACACCGATCAGTATAGGTCAGCTTTGACTATATTCGATCTCATCTTTTTTCAATCATCGGGTAGCCAGACTACTCTCATCGATACTCATCATTACTCTGGAACTCTACTCAGATACCTCTCTGGGCGGAGGCACAGTCAGCTATGTATGAAGCGATCACTACTGCTGAAACGCTGCCTTGCGTAAAATGACATTTGAGGTTCAAGGATTTTACTGAACCAATGGAAACGGTAGAATACATACGCACCGTGATCGTCGCCAAAGATCACACGTTCCAGGAGTTTATAAACAACAAAGTTTTAGCGGATTTATGCATGCATTCATGCATTAGTTCAACACTGTTATTTTCTCAAACTTAGCGAAACTATGAATGACAGTAACGTTAACAATTGTCGTCGTTTATATGATTCGATTATTGACAAAATCGATGAAATGACGAAACGGTTTAAAGCGCCAGATGAAAAAAAACACGCTTTGTTGAATCACGAATTAACGAATCAAGAGTGCTTTGCGGTCGGGATCGGGCCAGAAATGGTTATTTGAAATTATATATTGGTTGTGGAAAAACATTTCCTTTATGAGATGATGCCAATGCCATTATTTAATGTAGAATTCCTTCGTTATAAAGATAAATGTTAAAAAACAGGAAGTGGGTTATATCTATGGTATAACCGCAAGGGTGACGTAGGACTATCGTTGATTTAGAGATCATTTGTTTGAAGTTGAATCTAAATCCATTCTGAATGAATCAATAAATGAATATTTGGGGGACGAGAAAACGAGAGCGTTACGTTGGAGGCACAAGGTTTTATGCATCCAATATAGGATACGAAAAAACTTGTTCTGAAGAATAATCTTCAGAAGCTTTCCTGCTAACTGTACTTGATTAACAAATCACAATCCCAAATGTATTATATGGATATTTTATGGATAGAAAACATTAAAATAAACTCTTTCGCTTGAATGTAATTTTCAATTCCAAGGGGAACTGGCAGATTATTTTCCAGCAACGATTAGATATTTCAAAATTTTCCTCGATACTGGAAGCCCACCAGTGGTTAATGCTAATTCGATAATCACCTGTTAATAGCACTTGATTGAAACATATTTGGTCACAGTGTTACATGGATAGAAAACATTCAAATAAACCCTTTCACATGAATGTATTTTTAAATTCCCAGAGGAACTGATCGATTATTTTCCAGCAATGATTAGATCTTTCCGGAATTTTCTCGATGCTGAATGGCATCCAAACGGAAAGAATTCTGCGCGTGTATGTGTCGATCCTTCGCCGTCCACCTCCTCCAGCACGTTAGGCAACGATGTTGTCTTGTCGATGTCGTCACGAAAAATGAATGTGTCTCACCACCAGAATATCGCTTAAGTATGCTTTTTGTGTGTGATTGAATCGAAAGAAGGTGTGGTTTACGATGGCAATTTGGAAGGCAAACTAGAGGGGAATGAACTCTCTGAGCTCGAAACTTTCGGCGACTGAGCAATAATCGATTGCGTACGCATACAATATTGGATACGGAAATATCCTACTGATGGGGAAGAATAATCTTCAGAAGCTTTCCTGCGAATTACACTTGGTTGAAAAATTACAAAATCAAATGTATTTGATCGCTGTGTTATATGGTTAGAAAACATTAAAATAAACTCTTTCACATAAATGTATTTTTAAATTCCCAGAGGAACTGGCAGATTATTTTCCGTATCTTTCTCGATGCTAAATGGCATCCAAACGAAAAGAATTCCGCGCGTGTATGTGTGTGTGTAGCGGCTGCTTCGAGATCTTCCCCGGGAACCGTTTGTGGCATCACTCTCCTCCTGATGGATTCCCTTCTGGCCTAAGGTGCACAAACAGGCTCTTGGTGACACCGTTCATCCGCGCTTTCGTGATAAACGAAGAGCTTCACCACAACAGCGACAACATGCTCCAATCGCTGTTCAATTAGAACTGAGTGGATTTCCGAGTGGCGCTCGCTTATATACCGATTGGTGATTTCAATAGCCTGTTTTGAAAGCAAATTTAAGACTATTGAAACAATTTTTTGGATCAAAAAGTAACAAGTATAGAACGCGTAGACATTTTATCTTTCGAATGAAGTGTTTATCATACCATTTCGTTCAGTTGTTTAGGAGCTATTAACGCTCAAAATCTCGGTCTCCGACGTAACGCTTTCGTTTTCGAAACTTTGATTTTACACCCAGGTATAGAAATGAAAGACGTAGTCCTACGTCAAAAAATAATGTTGAAATCTCTCATCACGATACTGTTGTTTTAATGTTGCAAATGTTGATTGAACAGGTAGCTCACTTGGCCACGCATCGTCACTGATATAATCGAGTCTGTATGTAATCGAGTTTGACCTGTTTTTGCAAACTATGATTTAATACGATTCTAGTGGTCTAGTTCTAGTTTCAATCGCAAAACTAAGTTTAACAAATTCGAATGTTTTCTCTCCTTCCCACCTTTTTATCCCATTTCCATTTTATTTTATTTGGGCTCATTGGCGTTTCTTAATGTAACAGAGTTGGATATAATGGCATGTGTGTTTTTTTCATTTATATGAAAACCACATAATATCACTCTTTCGGGATTGGAGTATTCTTTTTGTTTCATTATTTAATTGGCCCGCACACCGGGACAGTTCATACAAGGCTTCCATTTTTGTGTTATAATAGCACAAATAGTCCGGAATTTTCGAAACACTGACCAATTTGTTAATTTTGTTGATATAAACCCGTTTTTCTGCATCTTTTTTTTCACAAAACTGAACTCGGAGGCAAAGTGAGCTAACATTTTATTTAGAATTCCTCCCAAACTGCTTGTGTACGCGGGTAACGAGATTCGTGTCAGGGGAAGTAGTAGTGTGGATTTAAACCAGGTTGAATGAAGAGGCAGATTTGTATTTATTAGTCACATCAAGTAGAATAACCATTTGCTAGAATAGTTCGCCAGTCATCCTCGCTTTTAACGCTCGTCAATCCATTTCTAGCCAATTCAATGCATGTTGACGGCAAATGCCAAAGTAGTCCCAGTTGAAGCGAAGCTACTGAGAGGAGAGTCGAATTTCAATTTTATCATCGAAGATTTCGGGCCCAACTCTTCGATATCGAAACGATATCGAAGAGTTGAGCCCAATGATGGGTCAGTACATTAGGGTGGCAATGGATGTATGGAAAAAATTTCATCATCAAATTTCAAAAACCGACCATTTACATTTTGTTTATTGGCCCAGAAAAATGACCTGTGCAAAGTTTCAGCTCAATCGGACATGATTTAGGGGTGCCTCAAAGCGCTTAAAGTTATGTTTCTTTTTATCCTCGCAAATCTTCCAAGGGGGGAGTAAAGGAACTTTGGTAAATCGAACTTTTTTTCGTTGCCAAATTACTTAAAATGCATGAAACATCGAGATCTGTTGATTGAACAGGTAGCTCAGCTCTGGTGTCAATAATTATCGAAATGTACATTTTGTTGATTTGGCCCAAAAAAATGACCTGTGCAAAATTTCAACTCAATCCGACATGATTTAAGGGTGCCTCAAAGCTTTCAAAGTTTTGATTTTCATGTTTCAGTTTCATGTTTCATGCATTTTAAGTCATTTGCAATCGAAAAAAAAATCGATTTGGAAGATTTTCGTGGATCAAAAAATCTAAACTTTAAGCGCACCTCTAAATCATGTCCGATTGAGCTGAAACTTTGCAACGGTAATTTTTTTGAGCCAATAAACAAAACGTACATGGTCAGTTTTTGGAATTTGACATGACCGTTTTCGCTGTCACCCTAGTGTACATCACCCGATGATGTACCTTGAATACTTTAACCCTCCTGTACTCGCGTGCAAAATCATAACACGTATACTCGCGCACGGTGTCACAGACCGAAAATTGAACTTCTCTGTAATGTTGCCATTGTGTATCTTTCAGTTTTTATTGGCATTTATTTGAAGAAGAGGGTATGATTAAATGAAAAAAACTCCAAAAAATATGTTTTCTTTATTATGTTTTAATAGTCATCTAATTCAGCCTCCTCAAAACAGAGTAACTTTTGATACTCCAAAACAAATAACGAAATTCGAATTTTTCACTGTTATTAATTAAAAGTTAGCAACTGAATATAATTCATGGAAGTATGAAAAGCTATAAAATAGCATTAAAACGTATTCATCGATGGAGGTTTCATTGAAATAAGAATCAGAACATAGCGTAACTGCATGCTCGAAACAAACTTTTTTTTTTACATTTCATGCAGTTGTTGCGTGTTTTTCGGGTCTTTTATCGAATAGAAGAATATATAACGACCTCTAGATACTCACCAGATGATAGAACTTCTGGAATATAAAGTTTGCATATTTCTAATACTCTTTGTCTCTGTATTCTTGGTAAAATAAGAATTAATACGTGGAGGTGATCTAGCGTAGTGGTAACATCCTTATCTCTCACGCAGAGATCACGAGTTCAATTCTCACTCCCGACATTCTTCCAAAAACGGAAGTAAAAGTGACGAACCAGCCGAAATGTGTTGAAAATCACTATAATAAAGAAAAAAAAAGAATTAATACCTTTTTTTAGATGGGGCATAAAAACATTATATAAAAGGAGTTGTAGGAACTTCCTTTTCTTTTTCTTGTTTTCTTATCGATATTGTTCATTATAAAAAAAATATCCCCGAAACTGTAACTGTTAAAAATTGCCATAAGCCACCGATTAGTTCATAGTTTACTGTTTACAATTCTTCCACAAGTGAAATTCTTCTACAAGTGTGTATATGTATGACTATTATATTTAGCGAATAACTATACGAAAGTAAAATATTTATATTTTGTTTTTGAACGTATGAATCTAACGACGAATAGTTAATATATGGATCCATTCAATCCAGTTACAAAAGGGACTGAAATCAAATAAGAATAGTCCGGTAATGATCTTATGCATTATATTCAATAAAAGAATCGCAAAGTCGTAGTGTTGATATTTTCTGAGAAATGAACGAATTATTGATTTCTCGGTCTGACCGACCAATGCGCGAGTATAGGAGTGTTAAAAATCTGGATCTCGTGTAAATTTGGTTGGCAGTTCTTGAAAGTTGACATTAAGAAATAGTTTTTGGGTGTCCAACAGTATTTTGGAAATGTAGCCCAGGCTGGTCATCTACTGTGAACCATTTCTCAATAGGCGACGCTCGTGTAAGCTTCTCAAATTGAACTAAAAATGTGATTGAAAAATGGAAACTGATGGACTGTCAAATTTGGAAAGACACAATTTTCTCAATCTGTGGCTCGTGTCGACTACATTGAACACGCTGAGTCCTGAATTGTTCTTGCTACGCTTTCCAATCAGCCCGTATCAAGATCATTTGCATAATATCAGTATCGGTCCCCGCTCCCAAAAATATTTATGGTATAAAAAGAAAACAGTCAGAAATTCGACTAGAAAATAGTCACATATCGTAAAACATTCGAAAACAAACACTTTTTTCAGATTTCCTTATTTTATAACTGTCAGTACCAGTGATCAACGTTTTTCTAACGAAAAGCTCAACGTCGGTCCCTAGGGACCAACACGGGACTCAACGTGTTAAACAAAGTGAAACCCGTAGAAACTAAGTTTGATATCCAACAGTCCCAACCATCTACACCAGTGACCAATGGTACTGAGTTCAGTCGAAGCGCGGCGATAGAGCAACAAGACAGCAAGAGGTGGTGAAGCGTGCTCGCACTGGGGTGCCGCGCGATCGTCGGAGGTGCGTTTTTTGAACTCTCTCTCGCGCGGGTAGCAGCGATATAATTCTTTCTCGACAGCGTAGCGAAGCGGAAGTTTTTCGAGGGAGTTCGGATTTTCTTGTCGCGTTCGCGTCCTTTGTGGTGTTTGTCGAGTGTTTGCTGGCTCTCTAGAGAGGAACAGAGATAACAGGAAAAAAGTAATCACATCGTGTACCGTCGTCGTCATCATATTGACAGCCGAATTCAATCGTGTCGGAACTCACGAAAAAAAAAGTGTCGGTACCATAACGGGGCGAGTAAGCAGTTATTTTTAAAATCCGATTAGAGATATTAGTGTAATTCGGTGTGAGATACATCGCTCGTGGTTTTGTGAAATCACCACCGAATGTAGATGAGAACGCGAGGGAGGCTGCTCAGCAAGAAGAAATAGAAGGTTTACATTATTCTTTTTTGTTTCTTCCCGATTTTCTTTCTCGCGACTCTCATATGCAGTGTATGTGTTTGGGGGTGTGTGTGAATATATGTATTTTTTGCATTCAAAGTGTACCATAAAGCGAATAATACGACAAAAATAAATACATGGAAATAGGGGAAACAAGTTTGGTGTGAATAGTAAACGAAAAAAGGGAGAGTAACAGGGAGAAAACCACGTGGAGAAAGAAAAATCGTGCGGAAAAGTGCATTATTACGTTCGTGTACAGAAAGCGACGAGAAGAGCGAAGTCCAATAAATTATCGGCGTGATTTGGGGAGGCTTTGCGAGAAGAAAAAAAAAGCAGTGAGCAGTGAGTGTGTGTCGTATTTCTTTCCGTTTTGTGTGTACATCACCAGCGGGGCACTCGCAATCACAGTCGGTGTTGTTGGGTTGGTGGAATTCTTGGCAACAGCAGTTCTGTCCGCTTGCTGCCGCCGCCTCCTCCTTCTGCTCCTCCACTGTCTACCAGACGTCGCCGGCTGACAGAGGAAGCGAATCTGTGCACACGCTATTATAACAAAACACCAACACAACCAGAACGCACGGCATTCGACGACATGGAAGCGGTCGCTAAACACGATTTTAACGCCACGGCCGACGATGAGCTGAGCTTCCGGAAGAACCAGGTCCTAAAGGTGAGTGAGAGTGCCTTGTAATAATTTCACACTACAGTTACGATGTTGCACCGTCGTCTGGGGAGTTTGCACGACGAACTGTGCCCGGCTAATGGAATTATATATCATCGCTTCCTTGACGGGGTCGGAGTGGAATGCGCCGGGTCCTCCGACGAGAGTGAACTTCCGGCAATTAGGTGGAAGAATTTCATTTTGCCATTGCTTAATTTGTTAACCCCGAGTGGGGACAACTTGAATGGTTATTGGAAAATACTTCTTATCGGGATTTTCGTGTCAATAGCGGAAGTTTGCTTCCAAATTTCAGTCCAGCAAACTTTTTTTCACACTCAAAATTTGTGTAAATTTTGACCTAAATTATGGATGATCAAAATAAACCAGTCATAAATGAGAAAATCTCAGCTTCTATCGAAAAGCTTGGACTGAAATTTGGTCCAGTTGAACGAACGAACATCGAAGAAGGTGGACGACCAACTTGAAGATAGAGGGATACCATCTGTCCTGATTTTGCAGGACGAGTCCTGATTTTGAGATACTTTTGGGGTGTTCTGATTTATTTTAGTGTTTGTCCTGATTTTCATGAGAAATTCAATTTTGTTGCAGAATCGTATTTTTTCCAGTGAGTTTTGTTTTTGAGTAAGTCCTTTTTTATTGAAAACTAAATTTTGGGAGCGTATAAAGAGTAGCAATTGCATCGTCCACAAGATCTTTTAATTATTGACTTGGGACTACGTCTAACCGGAATATATGGAGGGTAAAATGAAAACCTAAACACAGAACATGCAGGAAAAAATGAAAGATTTCGAATGCTTATAGCTCGAACATTTCGTACTGGATAGGAGAGATGATTGCATCACTTGATAGGGAATATTTCTACGCATCTATCGCAACTAACAAAATGTTGTTTTTCATTAGATAAACAATTGAATAACTGTAAAATATTATGCGTTATCTAAACGCCCTAACTGCATCGTTTTGATTGGCCCGATTTACGGTTTCCCTAACACAGCCATCAAAACCAAGCAGCCTTGGGGAAATCGGTATTTCAAATTCATGCAAGTCGGGGGTATTTTTGTTCCGACTGGAATGTGTTTCCCTAACACAGACTTCAAAACCGAGGTTTCTGGGGAAATCGGCTCTGCAAATAAATGCAAACTGCGAGTACTTTTGTCCTCGCTTGCCTTTGTGCAGAGTGGAATATGTCTGTCCTAACATGATCTAACAGTGCTAACAGTGCTCCCGTGGTCGAGTGGTTAGCGTCATAACTAACATGCCGGGTGTTCGGGTTCGATTCCCGTTCTGGTCGGGGGAATTTTTCGTCATAGAAATTTCCTCCGACTTGCACTGTGATCACGCGTATTCTAGAGCTTGCCACTCAGAATGCATTCAAGGCGTGTTATTTGGCATAGAAATCTCAACTAAGTACTAATAAAAAATGACGCAAGTAATACTACGTTGAGACGGCGAAGTTCCTCTAGGAACGTTAGTGCCATTGAAGAAGAAGAAGAAGAAGAACATGATCTTCTAAACTTAGGAACCTGGGAATATCGTGCAGCCACTAGAAGCGAATGAACTTCCCAGTTTCAAGCAAATTCGAGATTCGAGAAGTATGTACACTTTTGGGATGTAAACTTCAGAGGGAAATGTAAAATAAAATAATCGTTTGATAATTTTTTTTGTCTTTATTGGAAAGATTTTCAGCCTTAGGCTGGTTCATCAAACGTTTGATAATTCTTCCGTACATATATTTTGTTCTAGTCATCATACCAAACGTAAAAGGTCCGTCATTAAATTTACTTGTAACGAAGAACAATCAATCACAATAAATGAATTGACTTTACACGGCATTTGTTCATTTTTTTCACTCACAGAGCAAATATATTGAACTCAATTGAATTTGGAAACTGTTTCATTCAATCAAGAATTTAATCAATACATCATTCGTTATTGCTACGCTAAGGTAGTTCCACGTGAACCTTGCGGTTATATCATAGATATAACCCACTCATTTTTTTCATTCAAAGCATTCGTTTCACCCGCCACGGTGTTTTTGTTTTGTCTCGATTGACTCAATTTAGAATGATTTTGTCTAAACGAAAGTTTCATTTTACCAACGAATTGCAAAGGAAGTATCAACAACGAGTTGCAGAAGTTTGAAATGAACAATGAACAATTACAGGTAAATCCGATTGGGAAAAGCTTATTACATTGCCTGGATAATCTATTGACATCAACTTCCAAATCCATGCTGAACTATGTGGTGCAGAAATCAAATCCATTCGCCAAGAAAATTTGGGCTGCAGATGAACCTCTGGCGTTTCATACCCATGGCTTGTGCTTCGGTACCATTGCGCATGATGTTAGATGATTCTGAAACCGTAAAAAAAAAATCACAGGAGGGTTATGTCCGATACACGATCGAATAGTTGACGTAGGATTCCGTTAGACTATCTGTTGATTTTGGATATGTTTGAAGAATTACATCATTAAACTCTTTGATAATGATTTGGTGGCTCTGAAAAGGGCCGTTTTGTTTGGTTGTTGGGTATTGTATGTTAACTTCACCAGTGGTGCGTATCAGATAAAAGATACCGAAGTGGAACGAGATATCCATAGACGGGATGCCTCCTGTGATATGTATGAATGAAATAAAGAAAAAAAAAACACTCCAATATAATAAAAGATAATTACCAATACCGAATACAATTATCATTTTTTCTCATCAGTTACTCTAATATAGAGAAAACATATTTGAAATGGAAAAGGTAATTTTTTTTTAAATTTTTAATTTTTGAGTATTTATTCAACCCAATGCGAATTTTAATTGGACTAACAAAACCTAATACTATATGTAGAGGATATGAGAAATCACATTTTCGAATATTTCTTCACTTTTCCAATTTTTTTTCGCCGTATAAACTTCCCTTGGGTGAAAATGAACACAAAAAACAGACAGATTAAACCAAACGACCCGTTCTCGAGCGGGAACACACCTGGTTTTGAATTTTAGGAAATTAAAATAAATCGTTTCATATATCAAGTCATTTTTAACACAACTGCTACCATATAAAATTTTACACTTTCACTTGTGCTAAATTTTTCACAATAAACGATCGGTCATTGATATGAAATTTCATGAAGCAACCCCCGACTTGCATATATTTGCAATGCCGATTTCCCCCAGGCAGCTTGGTTTTGATGTTTCTGTTAGGGAATACATTTCGGTAGGAACAAAAGCTACCCCTATTTTATTGTATTTGCAATACCAATTTCCCCAGGCAGCTTGGTTTTGATGTCTCTGTTAGAGACCCGCCGCATGTGTCGTCAATTTCGACCAATCAGAAGTGGGTAGTTCCATTAGGATAGGGAATGAGATTTTTCAATTGTTCGATAGTTAGTTTCATGACGTATATTATTTTCTTCAATATAAAAAATTGTTATGGAGTGCCAAAATCGATAGACGCAAAATTGTCATCAATCCGTCATGAAATGACTGAGCAATAAGCGTTTGAAATTGGACAATTTTCACGATGTAATCGATTTTGGATTTTCAATTTGTACCCCAATATGTTCCCGAAAGACGTAATCCTACGTCAAAACTCCTGTACTCATAAGAAGACAGTAGCCATCATCCCCGGAATATTTTTACCGTATGGATCGTCCAAGAAATATGTGAATAAAATAAATTTGACGTGTTTTTGTATATTTCAAAAAATCACAATGGTTGATCATGATTGTAACTGTGGCAGGTGTCCTGATCTTTAACTCCGACCAGATGACGACTCCATTTTACACATTTTCTCTTGAAGTAAGTACTAATCAACATCGAAAGCTTCACGAAGATTTATTGAAAGATGTTTTAGAAGAATTTGTTGTTTTTTGGCTTCCGACCAACCTTGCCTTGAAGCATAAACTAGCGAAAAACGATGTTTGGATAATAATTCGAGAGAGATTACGATATAGAGAATATTTCACCATATCAAAGAGACAGCATAATTTCGCTGGTTTACATTACATATTCATATTTGGGAAACCAACGTTGAAACTAATTTGAGCCCTTATAAATCTTTGCAGGCTGAGCGAAATACGAAATGAGCGAAATGAGAGAAATAAAAATGAGTTTTGATGGGGGACCACGGTACCTTGCTTAGTAGCAGAAATAGGGAAGAGGACATAATTTACGCTGGATTTTTTCAAAAAGGGATCGATTTCTGCACTGGAGATTTTGTTGAACCGCTGGTTTGCACAGAAAAGAATCATGCTGGTTTGTACACCAACGTTACGTTAATATCCTTGCCGGTTGAGGGAAATGGTATGACAAACAATTCATTCAAAAGATGAAAAGCGTATGGGTGATGTTGGTTACATACATGTCAAATAACTCAAAACATGCTTTGAATATCACAAAAACACAACAATATATATCAATCATGATTGTTCGATGGGCTATTAATAAGAAAAAATATAGGAGGTTATGTCCAAGATACGACCGCATTGTTGACCTAGAACTACGTTGTTGTTTTATATAAGCCGCTTGTTTATAACTTCGGACGCTATTCCGGTGGCCTTTTTTGCAATTGACATAAACTCGGCTACAGTCGATTGTATACTGTACAGCATATCAAGCAAATGTTAGGGAATTTCTGATTCGATTGGTATGTAAATCGCCAAAATCCGTTCGCGGCAAAAATAGTTATTAACGTTATCTTTGTTTCATAAAATCGTGACATGTTTTCTGATTTGGCCCCCCTAATGGAAGACGTAGTTCTACGTCAAAAAACCTTTCACCCCAGAATGCATCCGCAGAACATACACTGAAGAAGCTCTCGTTCGCACTTGCTTGGCCTTATCGAATATCTTTCAAAATATTAATTCATTGAGAATTGATTCAGACGTAACATCACACAAATGATTACTAAGCCTACGGTAGTCCCAAATTAACTTTGCGGTTGTATCACAGGTATAACCGGAGATGCCAACCTTCCTGATTTTTCAGGATTTCCCAGACTTTTTGGCACGCTCCCTGATATCCTGACGAAAACTCAAACTCTGCGAGGATAGAATATTTAAGCTGTGTGAAAAATGGCGAAAGATTCTGAAACAGAACTATGGATATAAATAAATTGCTTTGATTGAAAATGATGTTTTTATTCTCCCAAAAATCGACATTAACTTTTCGGACAACCCAATATGAGCTATCCTGATTTATCCTGATTTTGATTTTCATTCTTCCTGATTTTTAAAAATTATCGTTGGCAACCCTGGGGATAACCCACCCCTAGTTCTTGCCTATGGTCAATATTTTCAGTTGGCTATTATGTTAGAATGATATTTTTTTCATATTCAAATGGAAGAAACTTCGAGCAAACCGGAGAAAACAGAATTATCTTTTGATAAAAAATAAATAACAATGATTTCAACTTGTCTTCGTTTATTGGAATTAATAGTCATATCAAACATGCTTATTCATATTCAAATTGTAAAAAAAAGATTAATTCAGTGAAAATATTTCGTTGCGTCTGCTGCATCTGAAACCTGCTGATGAACACAAGTCATCCTTCGCTCTAAACCGACCCTAATATTCATGGTGCCATTTTCTGGTAAACTAGAATCCATCGTCTATAACGTAGTTTTCCAACCATTTAATATTTGAATAGTTTTTTATATTCCGATTCATTACAGGCATGCATTCAAAATGTCTTTCAAATTTGAATCGGGTTCGAATTCCTAATGTTGGATCCCATAACCAGACTTTGTTCCAGACTCAGGTTGAAGTTACTGTATTCTAGTGTTTTAAAACCCAGAAAATTCAGATTTGTATTCAAAGGACAGGTAGCAAGTTCAGGTGGCAGGTACTGGTTCCAGACTTAAACTACATACTAGAAGTTCAAATTAAAAAAAAAAAAAAAGCTTGACCCTAGTTGAAATATATGGATCTTATCTTTGAACAATCTAAAATCTGGATTGTAGATTTTGGATTTCCGATTCTAGGTTTCGGATTTCCGATTCTAGGTTTCGGATTTCAAACTCCAGATCCAGATTCAAGGCACTGTATTAAGCTGCATTTTAACTTCTTCTTCTTCTTCAATGGCACTAACGTTCCTAGAGGAACTTCGCCGTCTCAACGTAGTATTACTTGCGTCATTTTTATTAGTACTTAGTTGAGATTTCTATGCCAAATAACACGCCTTGAATGCATTCTGAGTGGCAAGCTCTAGAATACGCGTGATCACAGTGCAAGTCGGAGGAAATTTCTTTGACGAAAAAATCCCCCGACCAGAACGGGAATCGAACCCGAACACCCGGCATGTTAGTTATGACGCTAACCACTCGACCAAGGGAGCACGCATTTTAACTTGGATTACGTATTAATGAGTGTTAGATATGAAATCCCAGGTTCAAATCGCGTCGTAGTAATCTCATATTTGGTTTCCTCGTTTTTTGGAAATAGATCAGTTCTCAGAGACATACAAGTATTTTATGTATTACATACTGGGATTTTCATATATTTTCGTACGATTTTTAGATTTTAAATGGGGAAATCGCGTTTGCTTTCATACACGTATTCCTGGGGAAAATTTTCATTTGTCGTAGATCCAATCTCAAATTTCGAACTATTGAAATGCTGCACATATAATTACTATTCTCTGCTAACTGCACCGCGATGAACATAAAGCAACAATCTCGTTTTTATGTTGTAATCACTTAAATTTTAAATTGGATTAATTTTCATCTTCTGTGTCGGAACTATTATAGACTCGCAGTATTTTTACAATTTTTTCTAAAATTTCTGCCTTCTGTAAGAACATTGAACAAAATTAAGCATTGGGTGTTATTGAATTTTGGTCACAAGATATTCGCAAAAAAAAGGTGCGGATTTTTAATCACGACACAGTTAAGAAATATTCAAATTTTGAGCAAATATAACATGATTTTGTAGATGTCTGTGTAGATGTTGTACATGAATGCCTTCTAATCCTATTGGAACGGTACTGTTTTATGCTATGCATTTTTTTTAGTAGTTGATGTTATCCTCGTAAATGCTTGAGTGTCTGGATTTCGTTTCAGTAGTTTCAGTCATATTCCTAGCCAGTTTGATGATTGACTGAAGTGATTAAAATTTCACTTGCTATATTTTCAAGAAATTTGATCACCTTTTCTTATTAAACTGAACTGTGAACTTGAACAATAAATCAGAGGTGTCTCGCCTGTTCAAAATGTTCATAAGACAGGTACACAGTCTCAGAAAAAAAAACATTTTTATTATTATTTCACATTTGTAGCATGGATTAGGAATGATCGACGGTAATGTATTTGTAATTTCCATTCTTTTCTGTTTTTGGGGGAAACTTCTTGACCATGAAGAATGTAATCAACGCAACCTGCACGAAACACAACACTACGAAATAAGCAGTAATGACTACTGGATTCAAACCTTTCATCTGAACCCGCCATCATTCAAACACTTTACTGCATCTTCGAGTGCCAGGTCAGCTATGTATGAAGCGATCACTACTACCAAAGCATTGCCTTGCGTAGAAATTATATTTGAGGTTCAAAGTTTTCTGCTGAGCGAAACCGATGGAAACGATAGAAAACACACACTCCATCGTTGATTGAAAAGGTAGCTCACTTGATCACTGCTTCAAATGAAGTTTCAGAACTGTTATTCTCTGCAATTCAATGGAATGAAGCCCATGAAAATGTTTGATCTCCAATGATCTTGCATTAATTCGTCGTCGTTTATGTTGAAAAATAGTCTGCGCTTAGAAACTGAGTCACCGATTCTGAAATCCGTTGAACCTTTTCCAATTATACTTCACGGAGGTGCTTAGGGCCAATATTTCAACACCTAATAGTTTGGAATAATTTTCTTCTAATATTAACTCTTCGCTCCCTTCAAAATCTGATTATACTTTGATTCTGAATCTCTGCTCACTTCAAAAACAGCATACATCGGAAACATAGATCCGTAGAAATGATACCAAATTCCGAAGATTTGGCCCACAGATTCGTATTTCCGTGAAACTCAAACAATTCCGTAGATCTGTGGATAGTTTTGTAGTCTATCTGGGAGTTCAGGGTTCACTATGATTGTTTGAAATTACTTCAATGCAGAGTACGATTGAATAATAGTTTTCTGTGCCCTGAAACTCAGAAACAGTTCTGTAGACGGTTTTTTTATTAAATCGTTTATTTTTACAGGCTCAGTTACATAAGTTTAAAGGAGCCAAACTTCTATCTGTATTGTTACAAGTATATATAAACATTTTTCATTAATTCTAATGTTAATGAAGTAGAGAACCGATTACTCGCGGTTTGCTCGAGTTTAGAAGGGTGACATTTTTTTCAGGAAAAGGAAGGGATATAAGGATATGTTGACAACGTTCACACTCACATTCGCACTCACATTCATCATACTCGATTCTTAAGCCTATATTATATCTAATATGTATTTACATTTCACCTCATTCTATTTTTAGTAAGAAGGGATTTGATTTCTCGCGAAGAAAAAGGAAAAGGAGAATATAAGGATATAAGGACAATCACACACGAAGATCGATAGCTTTTAGGAAGACATATATTTGAGACATGTAATCAAGGTCTAACCGAGCCAACACATTTCTCACCGGCACATTGGGCTGCCTTCCTCTAGCCCGAAGAGAGTTTTCTAAATTCGATCTGGCAACAAGATACTCCTCGCACGACCAAATAACGTGTTCGATGTCGTGGTAACCTTGGCCACAAGCACAGATATTGCCATCGGCAAAATTAAAACGAAAGAGTAGCGCGTCTAATGAACAGTGATTGGACATAAGTCGAGAGAAGGTGCGAATAAAGGCCCGACTCAAGTCCAGACTTTTGAACCATGGTTTGAGGCTAACCTTAGGGATAATCGAGTGAAACCACCGGCCCAATTCATCTTCGTTCCACTTATGTTTCCAGTTAGCGATGGTATTTTTGCGGACTAAAGAATAAAATTCATTGAAGGCGATTTGACGCTGATAAATATCGCCTTTAATTGCACCTAGCTTTGCTAATGAGTCAGCTCTCTCATTACCCGGAATTGAGCAATGTGAAGGGACCCAGCCAAAGGTAATGACATAACAGCGTCTGGATAAAGCACTCAAAATTTCTCGTATTCTCTCAAGGATGTACGGCGAGTGCTTTTCCGGCCTCACTGAACGGATAGCTTCGACATAGCTAAGACTATCCGTTACAATGTAATAGTGTTCAACAGGTCGTGAGGCGACGCTGTCCAGCGCCCAATGTATTGCTGCCAATTCAGCAATATACACTGAGCAAGGATTCTGAAGACTGTGGGAGGTACTAGAAAATTCGTTGAACACTCCAAATCCTGTGGACTCATTCATAGAGGACCCATCAGTATAGTACATATTATCACAATTGATACGCCCATACTTTGCATTGAAGATCGTAGGAACGATCCCCGATCGATGATAATCTGGAATTCCATGGATTTTCTCCTTCATGAACAGATCAAAATGTACAGAGGAACTGATGTAGTCAGGAAAACAAACACGGTTGGGAGTATACGAAGAAGGATCAACCTGCATAGAGATGAATTCATGATATGAGCTAATGAATCCAGAATGAAAATTTAGCTCGATAAACTGCTCAAAATTTCCGATCACCAATGGGTTAATAACCTTACACCGTATGAGGAACCGAAGAGATAATAAATTGAAGCGATCTTTTAGTGGGAGTACGCCTGCCAAAACCTCGAGACTCATGGTATGCGTTGAGGGTATACATCCCAACGCAATACGGAGACAAAGATACTGAATTCGCTCGAGTTTAATGAGGTGTGTTTTGGCAACTGATTGAAAACAGAAACTGCCATACTCCATCACTGAGAGAATAGTTGTTCGATACAACATTATAAGATCTTATGGATGGGCTCCCCACCAGGTGCCGGTAATTGTACGGAGAAAGTTTATTCTTTGGTGACATTTTTTACTCAGATACCTAATATGGGCCCCCAAAGTACATTTGGAGTCGAACCAGACCCCAAGATACTTGAATGACATAGCATGAGTGATCGGTTTACCCAAAAGTTGAAGCTTTGGTTTTGTTGGTCTATGCTTCCTAGAAAAAACCACCATCTCTGTTTTCTCCGTGGAGAATTCGATCCCTAGCCCAATGGCCCAGGTTGAAAAATTGTTCAAAGTATCTTGTAAGGATCCTTGCAGGTCGGATTCGTTTGATCCTACGACAGACACCACTCCATCATCTGCAAGTTGTCTTAGGTTGCAATTTTGTGTAAGGCAATTGTCAATATCGCTTACATAGAAGTTGTAAAAAAGGGGGCTTAAACATGAGCCCTGGGGGAGTCCCCTGTAGGAGATCCGACTTACTGTCGAATCCCCATGAGAAAAATTCAAATGTTTCTCACAAAGCAAGTTATATAACATATTATTCAATAGAGGCGGCAGACCCCGAGAATGGAGTTTGTCTGACAGGACCTCTATTGAAACTGAATCAAAGACCCCCTTTATGTCCAAGAATACTGAAGCCATTTGTTTTTTTTTCGGCGTAAGCCTTCTGTAGACGGTTGTCAAAATAGATTCGGTGACGAGCGTTGAATTTTCCAATACCGTTTTGTCTCATATTCCGAACAGTCGCAAATTCCGAACACTTAATTTTTAAACGTTAATTAACTATACTTCAATGTTATAAATGATTGAATAATAAAGGCCCAGACATTCTTAGGGGTATTGGCTACATTTTAACATCATTCACAGGTATCGATACAGCTTATAATTTCTAATATTTATCATTTGCAAAAAAGTGACAGTCAAAACCAAAGATTTTTTTTTTTTTCTATCTGTATTATAGTGATTTTCAACTCATTTGGCTGGTTCGTCACTTTTTACTTCCATTTTTGGAAGAATGTTGGGAGTGAGAATTGAACTCATGACCTTTAGCGTGAGAGGCATGGATGTTACCACTACGCCAGATCGCCTCCAAAACCAAAGATAAAATGTTTGCGTTAGCAAATTCCGTAAAAAACAAGCATCGTTAATTTTTCAATGTTTGTGCTTGTTTCAACTATTTTGTTTGTCTTTTTCCATGTTAAGTGCTAGAAAAGGTATGAATCTACAATAAATGGATGAAAACAATGATATTTTTTGAAGAAATACACATTAAAATTAGGATTGATGTAGTGTTCGGAATTTAAATCAAGTTTCGACGCATGATTCAAATTCCGAACACTTCATTTTAAATGTAAATTTACTGAACTTCAATGTTATAAATAATTGAATAATGAAAGCCTTAACATTCTTCTGGTTATAGGCTTCAATTTACATCATTTATAGGTATCGATGCAGCCTATAATTTATAATATCAAGCATTTGCAAAAAAGTGACAATCAAAAGCAACGATAAAATGTTTGCGTTAGCAAATTTCGTAAAAAACAAGCATCGTTAATTTTTCAGTTTTTGTAGTTTTTTTCAACTATTTTGATTGCTGTTTTCATGTTAAGTGCTAGAAACGGTAAGAATCTACAATAAGTGGATGACATAAAATTATATTTTATACATAAATCTTAATTAAAATTAGTGTTCGGAATATGAATGAAGTTTCTACGCAGGATTCAATTGAAAACTTCATTTTGAAATGTGAATTTACTATACTTTAATGTTATAAATAATTTAATATTCAAAACCCTGACATTCTTTAGGTTATAGGCTTCATTTCAACGTCATTTACAGGTATCGATACCTATATAACGCCCTTGGTCCCGAAACCATGTAAACTATTAGAAACAAATACAATCAATTGTTACAAAAACAAAATCCATTTTTTTTATTGCGAGCATAACATTTTTCCAAAAAAGACTGGCTAATTGACTTTAATTTGATATATTGATCATATGAATTGGTCCAGTAGTTTAAAAGTTATGATTTTTTTTTAAATGCATTTTTGCTGTTCGGAATTTGAGACAAAAGCGTTCGGAATATGAGTCAGTGACAAAAATGGTGTTTGGAATGGAATTTGAGACAAATGTGATTAGTGTAATTCTAAGTTTTTCACACTGTTTAAATGCCATCAAAGCTTAAGGTGAAGGTGGAAGCTAGCCACAATGGCGCTCATTTCTTTCATCTCCCTCCCTCACCTCTCGCCCGAAAATCAATAATTTTGCGAAACAGTGTGAAAATGATCGTTTTCGCACACTTCCCATCAAGTAATATCAACCAAACTCTAATCGATTGCTCACAAGATATTAAACTTTCATCTGTTGTCGCACTGTATAGTGAAAAACGTCGGAAAACTCGAGCTAGTGCTCTGAAAGTTAAATTTTCATTTTTCAATCTTCGGCAATGGTTTTGTCTGTATTGGTGAAAGCATCGCTATTTTTTCGACACTGATGCCAGACAACATCATCGAAACAGCTATAAAAACCACTCAATAAAATGTAACTCCTGAGTCATAGCGTTTCATGTCATTAAAATCAATAGAATAAAATTGTGTTGATATCAATACAATTATTATTTCTACTTTAATGGGTCTATTATGTAAGTGTTAGCAACATTAACATTGGGTAAGAAAATTGTATTGCAGAGCTCGGAACACTGCCACGGCTGCCTATGCTTTCAAAAACAGTGAACGGAAAAGTATTACAGTATAATCCGTTTAGTATGACGTCGTTTATATTGACAAACCGCTTATTATGACGTAACTACAAACGAACTTTGGTTTTCATTTCAAATTCTTTGTAAGAAACAAAACGCTTTGTATGACGTCCGCTTATTATGACGCGTTTATCGATTCCTTTCGATGTCATAAACGGATTCCACTGTACATTTGATCAAAATGCCTCGGCCAACGAAGAAAAGGGTTAAGGCTCTCCAACGTGAATATGTGAAAACAATACGATCAACGAAGGAAAGTATTGAGGAATCTTCAACATCGAGTTACTATGCGGAAGAACTTGTTAATACCAAAAGGGCCCCAATTCGCATGTGTTATAAATTTGCTCATGTTACGCTCGCGTATAATCAGAAATTTACGTCATATGTAAATGCACCTTCTATATATATATATTTATATTTGCAATTGTTCATCGGAACATATCGTTCATACAATTTACATTAGTATTGAATTGTTTTTTTTATCAAATTTATTCTAAGACACGTGTCAATGTAGCGCCACATAGTCTGTAAGTAAATTGATCTATTTACGTGTGCTTTGCTCTTCTCTCACAAACACTATTACCCCATTTTTACACGTGGGTTTACCTATACTACTACAATGGCTAGCTTCCACTTTCACCTTAAGTGTTCGGAGATTGAGACCAAACGGTACAAGGGGGGTAAAATGAAAACCTAAACACAGAACATGCGGAAAAAATGAGAGATTTCGAATACTTATAACTCGAACATTTCTTAATATTTCTATTCGCATCTATCACAATTACTAGAATGTTAATTTTTCCTGAGATAAGCAATTGAATAACTGTAAGATGTCAAGCGCTATTTGAACGCCCTAACTGTCCCGTTTTTTTTGGCTCGATTTCCTGGGGAACACAGCCATCTTGGGGAAATTGGTATTGCAGATACATGAAAGTTGGGGGATTTTTCGCTCCCACCGACATGTGTTCCCGAACACAGCCATCAAAACCAAGGTGCCTTACATTACATGGAGTTTGTACAAATTACTTTACTTACACAGCAAATGTGTTTAATTCAATTGAATTTGAAAACTGTTTCATTCAATCAATACAAACAAATAATCACTAAGTCAACGGTATTCCCACGTCAACCTTGCGGTTATATCATAGATATAACCCACCCATTTTTTCTGAATGAAAAAAAAGAAACAACATATTATTCACCACTGAAGGAGGTTAACCTTTAAAACCAAACTATCTACTGTCAAGACATTTCAGAGAGGCAAAGACCTCTGTATTGTCAGTTTGTATTGGCCTCCGAGAGCTGCGGTTAGCCGCAAGCAACTTGTTGACATGTGCTCACTCCTTCCTGAGCCACGATTGATCTTGGGAGACTTCAACTCTCACGGAACTGCCTGGGGGGAACAGTACGACGACAATCGTTCATCGTTGATATATGACCTTTGTAACAGCTTCAATATGACCGTTTTGAATACTGGGGAAACAACACGTGTACCTAAACCTCCTGCTAACCCAAGTGCTCTTGACCTCTCGCTTTGCTCGAATTCACTATCGTTAGATTGCAAGTGGAATGTAATCCAGGACCCCAACGGTACTGATCACTTGCCAATCAAAATTTCCATCACCATTAGGTCGAATTCTTCTGAATCTATAAACATGGCATATGACCTCACAAGACACATTGACTGGAAAAAATATGCGGACGCGATTGCTCTAGCCATCAATTCCAGAGATGGTTTGCCTCCATTGGAGGAGTATAACTTCATTTCTCGTTTGATCTATGACAGCGCGGTTCGCGCTCAAATGAAACCCATCCCAGGCTCCACTATTCGTCGAAGGTCTCCCAATTCATGGTGGAATAGCCAATGTTCCAAGCTTTATCAGGATAAATCGAACGCATTTAAAGCTTTTCGAAAACGTGGAACCATTGAAAATTTTCAAACGTATTTGGACCTTGAAAATCAATTTAAAAACTTGATCAAAGGGAAAAAACGTGCTTATTGGCGAACTTTCGTGGGAGGTTTGTCACGAGAAACGTCAATGGAAAAATTATGGAAATTGGCTCGAAACATGAGAAATCGCTCTTCATCGAATGAAAGCGAAGAATATTCACATCGATGGATTTTTAAATTTGCACGGAAAGTTTGTCCCGATTCCGTTCCTGTGCAAAAAATTGTTCGAGATATACCACAAGATAGGTGCGATCTTGATTTCGAGTTTTCGATGGTAGAATTCTCTCTTGCTCTCCTTTCTTGTAACAATTCGGCTCCAGGAACAGATAGAATTAAGTTCAACTTGTTGAAACACCTCCCTGATGTGGCGAAACATCGCTTGTTGAATTTATTCAATCGGTTTCTGGAGCATAATGTTGTTCCAGATGATTGGAGACAAGTGCGAATTATAGCTATTCAAAAACCCGGAAAACCCGCGTCCGACTTCAATTCGTACCGCCCAATAACAATGCTGTCTTGTATACGGAAATTGTTGGAGAAAATGATCTTGTTTCGCCTTGATCGATGGGTTGAAACGAATGGCCTACTCTGTATCTGAGATATGGGTTCCGCAGGGGCAAGAGGACGAATGATTGTCTTGCGTTGCTTTCTTCAGAAATTCAAATGGCTTACGCCGAAAAAAAACAAATGGCTTCAGTATTCTTGGACATAAAGGGGGCCTTTGATTCTGTTTCAATAGAGGTTTTGTCAGACAAATTACACTCTCGGGGTCTGCCGCCTCTGTTGAATAATATGTTATATAACTTGCTTTGTGAGAAACATTTGAATTTTTCTCACGGAGATTCGGCAGTAAGTCGGGTCTCTTACATGGGCCTCCCTCAGGGCTCATGTTTAAGCCCCCTTTTGTACAACTTCTATGTAAGCGACATTGACAATTGCCTTACACAAAATTGCAGCTTAAGACAACTTGCAGATGATGGAGTAGTGTCTGTCGTAGGATCAAAAGAATCCGACCTGCAAGAACCCTTACAAGATACTTTGAACAATTTTTCAACCTGGGCCATTGGGCTAGGGATCGAATTCTCCACGGAGAAAACAGAGATGGTGGTTTTTTCTAGGAAGCATAGACCAACAAAACCAAAGCTTCAACTTTTGGGTAAACCGATCACTCATGCTATGTCATTCAAGTATCTTGGGGTCTGGTTTGACTCCAAATGTACTTGGGGGGCCCATATTAGGTATCTGAGTAAAAAATGCCAACAAAGAATAAACTTTCTCCGTACAATTACCGGCACTTGGTGGGGAGCCCATCCAGAAGATCTTATAATGTTGTATCGAACAACTATTCTCTCAGTGATGGAGTATGGCAGTTTCTGTTTTCAATCAGCTGCCAAAACACACCTCATTAAACTCGAGCGAATTCAGTATCTTTGTCTCCGTATCGCGTTGGGATGTATGCCCTCAACGCATACCATGAGTCTCGAGGTTTTGGCAGGCCTGCTCCCACTAAAAGATCGCTTCAATTTATTATCTCTTCGGTTCTTCATCCGGTGTAAGGTCATGAACCCATTGGTGATCGGAAATGTTGAGCAGCTGATCGGGCTAAATTTTCATTCTGGATTCATGACTTCATATCATGAATTCATCTCCATGCAGGTTGATCCTTCTTCGTATATTCCCAACCGTGTTTGTTTTCCTGACTACATCAATTCCTCTGTACATTTTGATCTGTTCATGAAGGAGAAAATCCATGGAATTCCAGATTATCATCGATCGGGGATCGTTCCTACGATCTTCAATGCAAAGTATGGGCGTATCAATTGTGATAATATGTACTATACTGATGGGTCCTCTATGAATGAGTCCACAGGATTTGGAGTGTTCAACGAATTTTCTAGTACCTCCCACAGTCTTCAGAATCCTTGCTCAGTGTATATTGCTGAATTGGCAGCAATACACTGGGCGCTGGACAGCGTCGCCTCACGACCTGTTGAACACTATTACATTGTAACGGATAGTCTTAGCTCTGTCGAAGCTATCCGTTCAGTGAGGCCGGAAAAGCACTCGCCGTACTTCCTTGAGAGAATACGAGAAATTTTGAGTGCTTTAACCAGACGCTGTTATGTCATTACCTTTGTCTGGGTACCTTCACATTGCTCAATTCCGGGTAATGAGAGGGCTGACTCATTGGCAAAGGTAGGTGCAATTGAAGGCGATATTTATCAGCGTCAAATCGCCTTCAATGAATTTTATTCTTTAGTCCGTAAAAATACCATCGTTAACTGGCAACGTAAGTGGAACGAAGATGAATTGGGTCGGTGGCTTCACTCGATTATCCCTAAGGCTAGCCTCAAACCATGGTTCAAAAGTCTGGACTTGAGTCGGGACTTTATTCGCACCTTCTCTCGACTCATGTCCAATCACTGTTCGTTAGACGCGCTACTCTTTCGTTTTAATCTTGTCGATAGCAATATCTGTGCTTGTGGCCAAGGTTACCACGGCATCGAACACCACGGCATGGTTGTACGAGGAGTATCTTGTTGCCAGATCGAATTTAGAAAACTCTCTTCGGGCTAGAGGAAGGCAGCCCAATGTGCCGGTGAGAGATGTGTTGGCTCGGTTAGACCTTGATTACATGTCCCAAATATACGTCTTCTTAAAAGTAATCGATCTTCGTGTGTGATTGTCCTTATATCCTTATATTCTCCTTTTCCTTTTTCTTCGCGAGAAATCAAATCCCTTCTTACTAAAAATAGAATGAGGTGAAATGTAAATACATATTAGATATAATATAGGCTTAAGAATCGAGTATGATGAATGTGAGTGCGAATGTGAGTGTGAACGTTGTCAACATATCCTTATATCCCTTCCTTTTCCTGAAAAAAATGTCACCCTTCTAAACTCGAGCAAACCGCGAGTAATCGGTTCTCTACTTCACTAACACTAGAATTAATGAAAAATGATTATATATACTTGTAACAATACAGATAGGAGTTTGGCTCCTTTAAACTTATGTAACTGAGCCTGTAAAAATAAACGATTTAATAAAAAAAAAGACATTTCAGAATCGATCGCCAAAAGCGCTACAGTAAATTATAGTGCCCCCAAATCATGATGAAACAGTATTTTCAAGAAGTTATAGGTTTTTTACAATTATATAATCAACAAGTAGAATCTCAAATCTTGCGAAGGGCGTCCTTGTGTAAAATTTTTTCTACCACAATATTCCCAATCCGAGAGCGTTTGATCGTAAATTGTTTTCGACAAGTTTGATAATACAGCAAACTACCGTCGTCGTTGTTGTCGTCGTCGCATCCTTATTTTATTGCGCCTCTTGTCGTGTTTTTAATAGCCGCCGCTCGTTCAATTTTCTCGACAGCACGCGCGCGCCTACAATCCCCAAGCAAAAGCACCCGAGCCTACCAAATTGAGTTAGATACCCTTATCACAAAATGTGGGACCCATTCCTCGTCCCACCGTGACAACATTTCCAAATAAATTAAACATTGAAAGTGCTCCGGTGCCGCCACCGTCAACAACACCCTCGCGCGCCACTGGCAATATCGGATGGTGTGGTGACACCATGCCGATGGAAATACGGAAACGGAAGGAGTTTGGGTGGTATTATTCACCGAAATTTTCGAAGCTGTGTGTCCACGTTTTTGTAAACATACACATTTTAGTGTGTGTGGTGTGTGCGATAGTGGAATTGAAAAAGTTTCCCCAAATTGATTAGACGGAATCGTGTTTTTGATAGTTGAAACTACGTCTGCCGTTTGGAGCGAACACTTTTGGGTACCACCCAAATAACAGGAAATATGGTTCTACTAGGAGTTTCGTTGGAAAGGTAAAGTGTGTTCGTGTGTGTGTTTAACTTCCTGGAAATATAATCGTGGCGGAGTTTGCTTTGTGGTGACGGCGACGGTGCTCATGTTTCGTGATACCACGCGTTGATCCAATTTGTTGACAGCCCGCTATCTAACCGCCGGCATTATTGTGTTTGCATTTTTGGGGAGTCCTAGTGGGATGACATTTTCCCCGTGGATCCGTGTCCAACGCTATTTCCAAGACAACGGATTATGGTGAAGTGTAGAACACTTGACAACCAACGCTTACCGGGGTAGAACACGTTTCAACAGCGGACGGATTGTACGCGTTTGCTGGCCAATGTTGGTACCGCTCTCTAATTGGCGGTTTGTTACTCTGTACCCTCCAATTGATCCATTCGTCATAAAACAGTCCAACGCAGATTAATTCACCGATTCGCGCTGTCCCCGATACGGGGACTCTCACCACATAGCTCGGCAACGAATGATAGGCATAATAATGATAAAGTATTCGTGTCCCAACTCCACAAGGATTGATAAGTGCATGGGGACGAATTGGGGGCTGTTATTTTGGCTCTCGTCTCCTCCCGTTGGATGTTGTTTGACGTTTGTTGGTTTGGCTTTCAATTCTAATTTGATCTACGAAATCTATTCATGGATTCGTCGAAATGTCGAAAATCCTGATTCAACCGACCGGATTTCGATTGTACTTCACTGATATTGCAGCATAAATCAGAATTGGGACAGCACCAGCAGCAGTGTTGTGATCTGTGCATCGTCAGAGTCATAAGGCATTGTGGGAATATGCATTCGTACATGACAAAACAAATAAATCTTCGCCTTCATGACGCGCACTACATTATTTCGCGTAGTGAGACTCGATGTGTACATACCAGGCAAACGTACTGCTCTACGTTGAGAGAGTCAATACGAATGTCAATATGTTCTATGAAATCCAGGCTGTGAGTAGACTTATAGTCGGTTTGAAGTAAAAAATGACCGTTCCGATGGCAGCGGAATTCATTACTTAAATTACGGAAATAACAAAGACGAATTGCACGGCTGGATACGTTTGGGATTTTCGTATCAAAAACAGATTTTCAATTGTCACTGAGAGCGAAACGAATATTGAATCTGCATTTAGCATGCACAGCGTAAATTAAGTTTATTGAGTATCGGGTAGTGAAAATGAACTTAATAACTATCTAACGTTCTTATGTCGTCAAAAATTTTGTCTTAATTTTTTGGAAAAAAGGAAAAATCAGCGAGGTTAATTGTATGCAAGGTTATATGAAATTCATTTCGTTTTCTTCGTGGGGTGGCTTTCGTAATCAGGCCCAAAGTGTTGCTAAATGTGTTTTTGAATTAGAATATACCATACTTACAATAATTCCAACATTTTTTTAGTGGGTCAGTTTTTTGCAAATGAGGTTTCGTTTGTATATTGAAGGCAAAAAATATATTCATGTTGATTTCCAAATCATGATTAGAACGCTAATGTGAACTTGAATGCTCTTATATTAACTGATAACTCGGATATCCACTCAATGAATGTTGTTTCCAATAATATAAAATATATTGAAATATTATTATTGAATACTACAAGATTTTACTTTGCTTGGATCTAAAATCGTCGTACGTTGTCTTTGTGGAGGATCTTTATTTTTCATGCTAGGTTGAGAGGAAGAAAATCCATTATTTTTACATTAAATTGAAACGTTTATTTAGCAAAATTAGATCAAATAATTTAGATCAAATATACGCCGTTTAGTACGAAGTCTTATCGATCGATGATCAACGGAATTCTCTCGGTTACCTTTTCAGGTTTCCTAAAGTTAACTCTCAGCCGTCCGGATTGTAGTTCGACAAAAAGTACGCTCGATTGTTAACGCAGGTTTAAATTATTTTCGAGGAGTTCCCTTGGTTACCTTTTCAGGTTTCCAAATATTAGGTCTCCAGCGTTGCGATAGAAATTCCATAAAAAAGAATGCTACATAATCACATCACTTACCGCAGTGAATCCCGATTTTTACCTCTTCCCACTAACAACTATTCCTTCCATGATAATCGCTAGGGAACCACGCTATAGAGGCGACCCTTCTGGCCTTCGGGCGGCAATTATCATACTAACATTCTTCCCCTTCCCCTGGTGACTGTAGGGACGTGGCCGGCGTCGTTTTTGACCATTTAAAGCTCGAATCACCGAAAATTGCACAACGAGAATGATTTGCTAGTCCCAAGCGTCATTCTGTGTGTTCATTGTGCAATTTGGTTAGTTCAAGTCATTCACGGAGAGCAACTACGAATTGTACAGTCTACCCAAGCTCAAGTTCAAGCAGAATCTCGAGTCACTTTGGCGTCCTTCTTCGATTTGCGCTTGACAATAGTTCGATATTTTTCGATTGGGCGGAACTGGTGGCAAATGGAAGGATTGAGGCCTTTTTCAATATCATTAACCCCATGTCTATGTCACGGTACCACTGAAGTACCTCTCGACTTAATGGCAGTTTGCAAAATTTTCACCGGATCTTTGTATACCTAAATAAATGGAAGGAAACGTTTCTGCAGGCTCTTTTTCCTATACATACCCAAATCCATTGTCTTGTTTGTGATGAGGTTCACAATTGCAAATTCAGCTTGCCAAATCAAGAACTTTCTGGCAAATTCATCAGTGAAAACTAACTTAAATTTGCTGAGAACTTCTCCACTGACAGTGGCCTCTAGAATTTCAAGCCTGGGAACTATCTAAAATCCATTTCACGTACGTTTCGTCATCCATCAGCATGCATCATTCGTTCTTCGTCAAAAAATGGGTGGGTTATATCTATGATATAACCGCAAGGTTGACGTGGGACTACATTTGTTTATATTGATAAATTTCTTGATTGAATGAAACAATTTCCGAATTCAATTGGATTTAACATATTTGCTTTGCGAGTAAAAAGATTGAACATGTAAGGTCAATTCATGCATTGTGATGGATTGTGTTCTTCGTTACAAGTAAACTGAATGACAGTCCTTTTACGTTTGGTATGATGCCTAGGATAGAATATGCGAACGGAAGAATAATCAAACGATTATTTTATTTTACATTTCCCTCTGAAGTTTGAATCTCTCAAGTGTACACACTTCTCGAACCGCGAATTTGCTTGAAACCTGAAAATTTTCGAAATTAAATTTGAAAAATTCGCCTCTAGTGTCTGCGCGATTTTTCCAGGTTCCTAAGTTTAGAAGGAAACATTCTAGTCTGCACAAAGGCAAGCGAGTACAAAAGTGCTCTCAGTTTGCATTTATTTACAAATCCGATTTCCCCAGAAACCTTGGATTTGAAGTCTGTGTTAGGCAAACACATTTCAGTCGGAACAAAAATACCCCCAACTTGCATGAATTTGCATTGCCGATTTCCTCCAGGCACCTTGGTTTTGAGATATCTGTTAGGGAACACATTTCGGTGAGAACAAAAGCCCCCCTACTCTCATGTATTTGCAATGTCGATTTCCCCAAGGCTGCTTAGTTTTGATGGCTGTGTTGGGGAAACCGTAAATCTGACCAATCGAAACGAGGCAGTTAGGGCGTTTAGATAACGCTTAACATATTGCAGTTAATCAATTATTAATCTAATGAAGAACAACATTTTATAAATTGCGATAGACGCGTAGAAATATTCCCTATCAATTGATGCAAACATCTTTCCGATCCAGTAAGAAATATTCGAGTTATAAGCATTCGGAATCTTTCATTTTTTCTGCATGTTCTGTCTTTAGGTTTTCATTTTTCATATATGGGAGATTCCGGTTAGACATAGTCCCACGCCAAAACCTTGTTGTACAACTTTTGTGCGCGTCTTTTTCCCACCAGCGTACTGTTTGATTACGATCACTTTGTCGTATACGAATTCTTCGGATGGTACTTTGGTTAGAATGTCCGAGAGTCCCGGATTTGTCTTAATTATTCTCTCATCTATCCGAACATCAATTGTAACTTCATGGCAACGGTTCAGCACATACATACACGGACTTTCAGCGATTTCGCGATTTTAGTACCTGACCACGTTGGAGTTTTAATGTGAGTGTTCTAAATCGAATTTTTTCTCTTGGTTTCCATCATGCACAACTTATTCAAAACAAAACAGATCCAATTTAAACCGTCCAAAGATAGGGTTTCCAAATGATATGCTTTCAAAAGATTTAAGATACGCCTTCTACGACCGATGCTATAAGATGAACAGTGATTCAGGATTCTGACTGAATCAAACCGATTTTCAATTTCGGGTCGAATCCGGCGGATTTTGACCATCAAATGCTTCAATACTCTGTGATAATATTCTTCAATAACTGTTCAACCATCTGGAACAATCTGTACCCAACATTCGCATTGAAATCAACTGCTCTTTGTCTATGTGACGACTTCAACATAATACAGAAACGATTTACGGTTTCCCTAACACAACCATCAAAACCAAGTTGCTTGTGGAAATTGGCATTGCCAATACATGCAAGTTGGGGCAACTTTCCCCTAACACAGCCATCAAAACCAAGGTGCCTTACATCAAGTGGCGTTTGTTCAAATTCTTTACTCACGCAGCAAATATGTTGAATTCAATTGAATTCGAAAATTGTATCGTTCAATCAATAATTTAATCAATACAAACAAATGATTTGTAAGCCAACGGTAGTTTCAGGTCAACCTTGCGGTTGTATCATATTTTTATTAAATGCACATATTTTGTTATCTGGCAATCAAAATAAAGTTTCACAGATGGTAGGATCGAATATGAATTGAATATATTTCTACCTAATAAAATTGTATAAACTTTGATAAATTGATTGTAAAATGTCAATCATTATCTAAACGCGCTTCGGGTAGCCTCAATTTGTACTCCACAAATTATACCGACCAAAACGAGCAACTAAAGTAGCAGCGAAGTGCAATTTGGATATATCTATACCATTACAAAAATTTTTGCTTCAGAATGCATTCTCAGAATATGCATAAACCCAGCATAGTGCACAGCTTTTGGTGTTGGTGTTGTATCCAAACATCAACACGCCTTTTTATATCCAGCTTCGGGCGAATGGCTCGAACTTGTTTTATTGTCGACCATTGGTTCTACAATTTTTTGACGTAGGACTACGTCTTTCATTTCTATACCGGGGTGTAAAATCAAAGTTTCGAAAACGAAAGCGTTACGCCGGAGACCGAGATTTTGAGCGTTAATAGCTCCTAAACAACTGAACGAAATGGTATGATAAACACTTCATTCGAGAGATAAAATGTCTACGCGTTCTATACTTGTTACTTTTTGATCCAAAAACTTGTTTCAATAGTCTTAAAATTGCTTTCAAAACAGGCTATCGAAATCACCAATCGGTATATAAGCGAGCGCCGCTCGGAAATCCACTCAGTTCTAATTGAACAGCGATTGGAGCATGTTGTCGCTGTTGTGGTGAAGCTCTTCGTTTATCATGAAAGCGCGGATGAACGGTGTCACCAAGAGCCTGTTTGTGCACCCTAGGCCAGAAGGGAATCCATCAGGAGGAGAGTGATGCCACAAACGGTTCCCCGGGAAGACATCGCTACACACACATACACGCGCGGAATTCTTTCCGTTTGGATGCCATTCAGCATTGAGAAAGTTCCGGAAAGATCTAATCTTTTCTGGAAAATAATCTGCCAGTTCCTCTGGGAATTTAAAAATACATTCATGTGAAAGAGTTTATTTGAATGTTTTCTATCCATGTAACACTGTGACCAAATATTTTTCAATCGAGTACTATTAACAGGTGGTTATCGAGTTAGTATTAACCACTGGTGGGCTTCCAGTATCGAGGAAAATGTGGAAATATCTAATCGTTACTGAAAATAATCTGCCAGTTCATCTGGGAATTTAAAAATACATTCATGTGAAAGAGTTTATTTTAATGTTTTCTATCCATGTAACACTGTGACCAAATACATTTGGTTTTGTGATTTTTCAATCAATCGCAATTAACAGGATAGCTTCAGAAGATTATTCTTCCCCATCAGTAGGATATTTCCGTATCCAATATTGTATGCGCCCGCAATCGATTATTGCTCAGTCGCCGAAAGTTCCGAGCTCAGAGAGTTCATTCCCCTCTAGTTTGCCTTCCAAATTGCCATCGTAAACCACACCTTCTCTCGATTCAATCACACACAAAAAGCATACTTAAGCGATATTCTGGTGGTGAGACACATTCATTTTCCGTGAGGACATCGACAAGACACCATCGTTGCCTAACGTGCTGGAGGAGGTGGACGGCGAAGGATCGACACATACACGCGCAGAATTCTTTCCGTTTGGATGCCATTCAGCATCGAGAAAGTTCCGGAAAGATCTAATCATTGCTGGAAAATAATCTGCCAGTTCCTCTGGGAATTCAAAAATACATTCATGTGAAAGAGTTTATTTGAATGTTTTCTATCCGTGTAACGCTGCGACCAAATATTTTTCAATCAAGTACTATTAACAGGTGGTTATCGAGTTAGTATAAACCACTGGTGGGCTTCCAGTATCGAGGAAAATGTGGAAATATCTAATCGTTGCTGGAAAATAATCTGCCAGTTCCCCTTGGAATTGAAAATTACATTCAAGCGAAAGAGTTTATTTTAATGTTTTCTATCCATAAAATAGCCATATAATACATTTGGGTTTGTGATTTGTCAATCAAGTACAGTTAGCAGGATAGCTTCTGAAGATTATTCTTCAGAACAAGGTTTTTCGTATCCTATATTGGATGCATAAAACCTTGTGCTTCCAACGTAACGCTCTCGTTTTCGAAGTCCCCCAAATATTCATTTTTTCATTCATTCAGAATGGATTTAGATTCAACTTCGAACAAATGATCTCTAATTCAACGATAGTCCTACGTCACCCTTGCGGTTATACCATAGATATAACCCACTTCCTGTTTTTCGATTATAACTACATTTTCAACGTAGGCCTACTTGAGTAATACACATCATTAATAACAAAAATGTTTAAATGAAATTGACGAAAACAAAATTGCAAGTAATTGTCTGTTACAGTATCGAGACCATAAACACCATTCACATTATTAGCCGCCTGGCTGGCACTTTTGTATCGAATTTTCTTCTTGTTGTCAACTATTGCCAGGTTTATTATTTTCAATATTCCAAGAAATTATCAGCGAATACCCAAATCGATTGCTGCAAAAACAGAGTGTCGACTACCTAAACCTTGGCATTCGGAAAATATCAAGAAATCAAGGAATATAAGGGAATTTCGACACAATACAGGAATAATTGCAATACCTTTTAATGAATGTATAAACCGATCGAAATTCACATTATTGCAGTACTTGGAAAGTTTTTTTTATCCCATTTGTTTATTTTAGGCTCATTAGCATTTTAGCTGTAACAGAGCCGAATTTTAATCGTGTACATGTCACATGTTTATCATATCTATAATTAGCACATTACACAGTTGCCATTTTCGGCGTAAGAATATTCCCTTCTATACCATTTTGCATATGGTACATTTGAGCGTAAGAGTATTCCTTCTGATCTTCCATTATCCAGTTAGACCACCGGACAGCGGAGACAGTTGATTGACCATTGTTGAGTTATTTATAGAACAACAGCCCGGTGTGTCTTGTATGGATGAATCGATCTTATCTCGACCGTGGATCGATCTCCATCGCTGATGATTGTTGTGTGGACGTAGTTATTTTGTAACAACACAAAGATGGTCAGTGAGGGTCTTGAGTTTTGAATTCACGATCGATCGCTTACTACGCGAACGCGCTACCAATGTGGCTACGGAGACCCCCCAATGGAAAGTTATTGATACAAAAATGTGTTCCTGTGGGTGAAGCTTGAAGAAATGTTGACAGCGCGAAAGAAGAAGGCTTCTACATTCGTGCTGTTTTAGATCGTATTTGAAATATGTGTTTCGTGCGATTCAATCGTACACAAACACTCTGCTCTTAATGATATGAAAACCAACGATGTACGGAACCCATCAGAGCTTCCGCATCAGTTTACTCAAAGCTTTTCTCAACGTTAGATTGATCATTTTATATTAACTTGAACAAAATGAATAATATGAATAATAATATATTGCACCAAAATGCACCTTCAAGCGCATCCCTTTCCTAGCTAATGTTTACATATTAAACCCTGTAGTAATCCAACAATCCACCAGAATCGCCGGCCAAGGAATCGATTCTTCATTGAAAAAAAAACTGCGCAAATCATACCATCTACTAATTCGAATTGACGATCTAAGGCGTAATTCATGAACATTCAACATTGGTACTGTTTCTTTCATCAATCAAAACGGTTTCTTTGATATGGTGATGTATTCTCTACCCACACCCTGATCAAACATCCCGTATTGTTTACATTGTCCATCGTCATTGGTATCAGTTGCTCGTAATCCGTCTCGATAGGATAGCCACTTTGTTTGATATTATTATTTATACGTCTTTTTTCGCTAGAGTCTCCGTTCAGACGGTAGCAACATGATTAACTTCAGTAGTATTATTTTATGCAGTGAATTACTCTCAAACGAGCCTAATGTATTGACCACTATTGTCCCTATATGCCAGAAGTCGGGTGTAGGTAGTGACGGTAGTAGGTTATTTTTTTTAATAACTCCATCGAGAGGGGTTGTTGTGTTTGTAGTGCTATATGATGCCGGCACTGTAGTTTTTTTTTTTTTAGTTTTGAGACTTTCAGCCTCCTGGGCTGGTTCGTCTCAGTCGTCACTGTAGTAATTTCGTAATGGATCCGTTGAAAACTCATCTTTCACATGGTATTCACCTTCTTCTTCTTGGATGACACTAACGTTCCAGTGGAGCTTTTGCCTTTTCAACGTAGCATTACTTGCGTCATTTTTATTAGTAGTACTTGGTTGAGATTTCTATGTCGAATAACACGCCTTGAATATACCCTGGAGTAGCAAGCTCCAGAACACGCGTGACCACTGTGCAAGCCGGAGGAATTTTCATTGACGAAAAATCCCCCGGCAAGAACGAGAATCGAACCCGAACCCCCGGCATGATAGTGTGGGACGCTAACCACTCGGCCACGGGAGCACTGCACATTCACCTTCACCTAGACCTAATGAATGCAGTTCCAAATCAATAGATTCGATATTTGGCCTCAGGCATACCGGAAGTACATTTCTAATACACTCTATTCCAGAATACCATTTCAACATAGTTAAAATTATCATTGACAAACTTTTGATCCTAGGCGGGATACACGATAAATTGTTCTCATCAAATGATGAATCGGTATTGATGATGCCCAGGGGCGTCTCTTCCGCCTGTTCAAACTGTTCATAGGACAGGTAGACAATCTCAGAATAAAATGTATATTATTTCACATTTGTGACATGGATGAGGAATTATCGAAGGTAATTTTTCTGTAATTTCCATATTATTCCGAATATCCTTATTTTATTTTCTATTTTGGTGGAACTCAAACCCACTGTGAAGAATATAATATGATAATTACACTTGATTACACCTCCAATCTGCACGCAACACAGCCTCAATGCTACGAAATAAGCAGTAATGACTACCGGGTTCAAACCATTCATCTGAACCGTCATCCAAACACAGGGCAAACACAGTCAACTGCGTATGAAACGATTACTACTACTAATGCGCCGCTTTGCGTAAAAATGACGTTTTAGTTTCAATATTTCTGCTGAACGAAACTGATGGAAACGATGGAAAATACACACCACCACTCTTCAGTGTTTGCTCGGCGTTGTCATCGTTTCCTTTTTCTGTTTCTCTTCCTACTCCTGACGTCATTAAAATTTGAGAGAATGCACGAGACCGCGAGAGTACACAGCACCAAACACTACGAGCGAGCGTGATGCAAATAAAAAAAAGAACAAGTTAATTCATGATTTCTGTGGATGTGGTGGTATTCTTTTGTTGATGTGTGGTTTTAATTCGAGCGTTTTTATCGATTTTGTTCATTCGACAACTTGAACCCAGTACATATAAAGGGTGTGTCACATCAAATTGCATCACGGAAAAAACGCTGTAGAAATTTAATTTTTAGGAATTATATCTTCAGCTTTCGCTTATAATCAGATAAGAGTGTATAGATCACGTTGGCCATGCTTCACTGTCAATTTTTCGTAAATTTGGAGAAATGTCGTCGAACGAAAAAGAGCGTCGTGAATTAATCCTGCGCACTCATTTCGAGAATCCGGAGTTGTCACATCGGGACATCGGTAAGATGCTGGGAATCGTCCAATCCATGGTCAGCAGAGTACTAAAACGATACTTCGAGAAGCTAACCATCGACCGGAAGGTGAAGAACGGCAAAAATGGATGCTCCGTCAGTGAAAAAGATCACAAGCGCGTAGTTAAGCAGTTTAGACGTGATCCGAGAAGTTCGGTCCGGGATGTCGCCAATAAGCTGAATTTGTCAAGTTCATTCGTCCAGCGGACCAAGCAGCGGGTGGGCCTGCGTACATACAAGGTTCAGAAGGCTCCTAACCGCGACGAAAGGCAAAACATGGTGGGGAAGACGCGAGCCCGGAAGCTGTACACCGAAATGCTGACGAAACCGCATTGCCTGGTAATGGACGACGAAACCTACGTCAAAGCGGACTTTCGTCAGCTGCCGGGCCTGTTGTTCTTCTCCGCAGAGGACAAATTCAGCGTTCCGGAGGAGATTCGCAAGCAGAAACTATCCAAGTTTGCCAAAAAGTACATGGTGTGGCAAGCGATCTGCTCTTGCGGGAAGCGGAGCGCCCCCTTCGTGATGACCGGCACGGGGTAAAGAGGAAGGTGTGAGCATACGGGCTTGGGCTCGAAGCAATGTACTGGAAAAAAGATAATGAAGATGGTAGAGTTTCGAGCGACATAGCATGCGCTGCCATAACTATTCCTCAAATAGTGACGTCAGTCGTTGTGTTTATCTTTGATTGCTCACCGCATCCATGTGAAAATGCTATTTTCAGGAAGTAGTTTATCAATTAAAAACGTAAATTTTATTAGTGTTTCCGCTGAATATAAGGCTAATGTGATAGCGTGCAGTGAACATTTGTGAAATCACGTCGGAAAAAAAAAACCGATAATAGTGATATTTCCATGTGCCATTTTCACTCCCCCACGTTCATAGAAACAAACGAATTTTCATCATTTTTACGTTATTAAGTGGATGTATCGAATGCTCTCAGTGTCGGTGTGTATGATGTGAGATAATAATCGCCAATTATTTAAAATTTCGCCGAAAATGTTACTGCTTTCGAGAACTACGTATACGACAGATCTCTAGACCTTTTTAACATATAAATAATCGAAATAAGCCACGATACAATTGTTATTTGTTAAAAAACCAACAGTTGAATAATTTCATGAGAATTTTGACTCAAATTATCATGCAACCGTGAGTACTTTCAACATTGTTTTGTATCTTCCATATAAATTTCATATTGAATGCAAATAATTACGACACGATATTTTGCTTGCCAATACAGATATACTTCGCCTACTGCTCCACCTCTATATGTACCTCATTGGGCTCGAAGTATGAATAAAAAGAAAGTGCCAAAAGTTGTTTAATAGTTTTTATTTTACTGTCTAAAATTTTCAAAAGGATCGGTCTACTGGGCGAATTTCTACAGCGTTTTTTCCGTGATGCAATTTGATGTGACACACCCTTTAGTACACGTTTGTCTGCTTACGTTTCAAAACCATCGCTGCATTGGCCGGACATGTGGTTGAAATAGCTGCGTACTTTGGTCTTAATGCTGACAAAATTGTGGCTCAGAGCTATGATGGCGCTGCTATGATGTCCGGAGATAAATCTGATGTGCAAACATTGGTGAAACAACGGTTATTCACTGGATATATTCACTGTCGCGCACACGTATTGAACTTGGTTTTGCTTCACTCGTGCATAAACAACAAAACGTAGAGGTTTTTCAATAAGATATCAACTCTTGCGGCATTTTCCTCGCAGTCGTCAAAACGTAGCGAGACATTGAACAAAATACCAAATGTTTGCAAAAATAGTTGATTTAAATTATGCACCTATCAATGTTATACAGGCAAACCTGTTTTTGTGCGGGTGATAGGGACCGCACAAAAAAATCGTGTTCGCTAAACAATTTGAAAAAAAAAACTTTTTGTTATGTGGTGGATAAGGGACCGCATAAAAAAAGTTTCCTTAAGAAAATAACCCAAATCCTAATGATTTTTCACTTTCATAAGCGGCCTACTCACTTGCGCAGATCATAAAATCAACTTTTTGCTTCTTTCAATGAGCTCCTACTGACACCTTAAAACAAACAAAACGAAACATGACAATGGGAATTAGCTGACATAGTCCCTATGTAGAGCGATAAAATACATATCAAAGATAGAAAAAAAATTACCGATGACTTCATTTTTTTCACATACCGCACAAAAAAAGTCGCACAAAAAATTCGCATAAAAAACCGCACAAAAACTGGTTTTACGGTATAGATAAATGTTGAGAAATAAAAATATTAAAATCTGTCATTGTAACTGTTCTTGTTATTGTTTTAATGTTGCAAATGAAATTGAACAGGTAGCTCTGTTGGTCACGCGTCGCCTCTGATGATGCCATGCATTGTCAACTGGATAAAACGAACTTATCGTCCAAAACATGGTTATTATGAATGCCCTTCAGAAAGAATTCTTTCATATTCCCCCTCCTCCTTTCGTTTGGGTTTTTTTTCAATGTGCAGCGTATTTCTGCTGGATGTATTTTTTAATCGCAGGTGATTTAGCACAACGCACAACTGCATCCTCCTTTTCAATTTTTGGAAACTATCTCTCGTGCTTTTTGCCACATGCGACTGGCCTTGTTAACTCACGTAAGATTCTAGCTGATCTTCTATACGTTACCTACCGTCAGGACTTTGTACTTCTACCCATCTTGTGATACAAGTGTTCCACGGAACGTAAATTAGAAAACCAAACTCCTTCGATTCCAAGCATTCCCCCGTTCATTTTATTTTCGTTACGTAATAAAGTGATTGTACAAATTACCACGAATCAGCAAATTGCTCAATCAACGCTTATAGATAGAGAGAGAGAGGCAGCAGGAGGTAGATCAAGGAAAATATCACCCGAATCGAGGCCGCGCAACGATTCCCGGAATCGGCAGTTTCTTTTTTCGCTCGACCTTATGCAAACATTGTTATCAGAAACGGCGGCGGCAAAAAAAGAATGGTTCACGCCAAATTTCTTGCAAGAAGGACCCAAATCGCGGAAAAAATATACACAAAAGAGGAGTTAATCGAGTTAGTGGACAAATACCGAAAAAATCGGCGTTCGTTTTGGATTCTTCTATCCAGCGGCGCGGCGGCGTGTGTTTGCTTAAATATGAAACGGGGAAACCGAAGACGCACTCTCAAGGTCAAAATTCCACTTGTAATAGGAAATTTCGCAGTTGATTGCGCTAATGGAATACCAATTGAATCAATCAATTATGTTTCGCGCGAGAAGGACAAGTCAAGACGCTCTAACGCAGGAGAACACAATGTGAAGGAAGATCAGATACGACAGAGGGGCTAGAGACATCGAGACGCAGAGACGAGTTGATCATTCGCAGGTACCCATCGTCCCATCGTTTTTTTCTTCTCCGGTGCAGTGGATCGTTAGATGTTCCGATTGATTGAACGATTGGTTAGCAACGGAAGGCGGCAATTTGTAGGTTGGCCGGTTGTGGTTTCGGAATTTTTGCTTCTTTGCCGATAGTATTACCATTCGAAGCATTATAAAATCCTATTCAATTTCGTGTTGAAATTTTTCTGTGGATTGTAGTGATAATCACTGTTGGACTTATTATTTCTTTAAATATCTTTGTGTCTGAAAATTTGTCTTCAACTGATTAACGCCTTTCATTTCTGAAACCCTACTCTGACAACATTGTAGCGCTGGATAGGTTTGTGACATTAAGTTTTTTGTCATGAAATAGATGATTCGGCTTGGCAAGCGATTTGTTCGCGCGGAAGACGGAGACGGAGTATTTGCGACGACGAATTTCGGGAATGGACAGATATTTTGGAGATAATGTTTTCTAAAGCATTTTTCTTTCACTACTGAAATTTGGATTCAGTCCATTACGCAGAGGACGTATTGTAAAATGATGTCGATCCCGTTTCTAGAGTTCTCGATTGGGAAGCACTAAGTATTGTGAGGCAGAATAGTCGTAAACATTGTAAAGGACAGTGACGTCTTGTCCGCCTGTTCAAATTATTCATAGGACAAGTAGACAATCTCAGGATTTTTTTTTATATTATTTCACATTAGTGGGATGGGAATATTAATAATGGGACGTTAATATCAAATCTGTAATTAGAATCGATATTTGAATCCGGAATCTGAGATCTTGAATCTTCGAAATTTAAAGGCTGAACTTCAAAATTTCACCCTTCACGATAAAGAAAATATTCAGGTCGCACGTTTGCGTTATAAAAACTAAATAACTTTTTCATGAAATCCAACCAAGTCATAAACAAACTAAAAAAAAGTTGTTTAATCACAGTAACAGAATAACTTGTAAGTATATTGTTATAAACGTTATGGATTAGACTATCCGAAAAAATATGAGTCAGTGGCTTTATAGATGAAAATAAGAAGTTAAAGCATAAGAAAAAATGAAAATAAAAAGTCACAGGAGGGTTGTGTCCGAGACACGACCGCATAGTTGACGTAGGATTTCGTTAGCCTATCTGTCACATGCTGGTTTTGGATATGTTTGAAAAATTACATTGTTAAACTCTTCGACAGTGATTTGGTGGCCCTGAAAAGGTCCGTTTTGTCTGGTTGCTAAGTATTGTTTGTTCACTCCACCAATGTCCATAACCGAACCGATAATGATTAGTAATTTGATGGTGCGTATCACGATAGAAGATGCCTAAGTGAAATGAGATGATGGAAGCCGCCCTCTGTGGCCCTGGACGAGGTGGCTCTTGTGTTATGCATTGATGACATAAAGAAAAAAACCTCATCAATGTAATATAAGATAATTATAATTATCGAACACAATTATCAAGTTTTCTCACCAGAAAAAAGAAGCGTTATTTTTTTCATAGAGAAAATATATTTGAAATGGAAAAGGTATTTTCATTTATAATTTTTACTTTCTGAGTGTTTACTCAACCCATTTCCATTTTCGCTTTAAACCCAACGGAATACGATGCTACATGCCTCAAAGCGAAATTCAATTGGACATTGATATCGGTCATTGATATGAAATATCACGAAACGTATGTCCTATTCAGTTCATTGAAATAGTCTTCAATTAATCCATCGAAAAATTCTTATTGGAACGAAAATAAAAAAAACACTCATTCATCGCTCCCAACTTATTCGCCAGCACGTATGCAATCAGCAATGCCCACGCTAGTTACAATGAGCACTATCCATTTGTGCGCGTCGTTAGTTAAACTATCGACCACGAGGGTATCGACATGCTGATTTCCTCCAGACACCTTGGATTTGAAATCTCTGTTAGGGAATATATGTCGGTGGAAACAAAAGCTCCCCCTACTTTCATGTAATTGCAATGCCGATTTCCCCCCAGGCTGCATGGTTTTCATGTCTCTGTTAGGGAATACACTTCGGTGGGAACAAAAGTTCCCTCTACTTTGTCTTCTCTATCTATGTCTACTCTATCTTCAATTTCGACCAATCAGAATGAGGTATTTCCGTTTGGAGATTTTTTTTATTGTTTGCTAGTTAGTTTCATATGATATTAATATATTATCAATTGTGATGAATTGTTATGGAGTGGTCAGATCGATTGATGCAAATGTCTCGTAAATCAATCAGGAAATAACTGACCAATAATTGTAAGTACATGAGCCGCCGCATGTGTCGTCAATTTCGACCAATCAGAAGTGGGTATTTCCGTTAGGATAGGGATTGAGATTTTCCAATTTTTCGATGATTAGTTTCATGGCATATATAGTTTTATTCAATTTAAAAAATTGTTATGGAGTGCCGAAATAGATTGACACAAAAATCTCAACAATCCATCATGAAATGACTGAGCAATACGCGTTTGAAATTGGACAATTTTCCATTTTCCATTTTCGATTTTCAATTTGTACTCTAATATGTTCCCGAAAGACGTAATCCTACGTCAAAATAAAAATTATAATTTCAACTTTGTTGGTCGGCATCTTTTTACTCCCAGGAGCTCCCGGTAAAGGCATATTTTCTGTAGTTCGAATGAAACTATAATTTTATAAATTACTAGCTGAATTTGGCTGGCTTTGATTAAGAATCAAGTTCCCCTGTCTTCGTGGGCTGCACTCCCTTCTTTTTTCCCATACTCTAAAATTGTTTTAAAATCGCTGTGTGTATATATATATATATATATATATATATATATATATATATATATATATATATATATATATATATATATATATATATATATATATATATATATAAAAAGTTTTTTTTTGGAGTGTTTTCTTTGAAAAAAATACAACTTATCCTAATTTTGTTTAAAGTCAAGATAGCGATTCCGTATTCGACAAAGTTTTAGATCTTGTTAAAATATAAACTTTTGTCGAAGACATCAACTTTCGATTTTTTATAGTTTTTGGAATATAAGTCATTTTTGTATGAAGACTCCTGAAAAAATAATGTTTTGTTCGTAACATTTTTGTGTGTAAATTCTCACGTTTGACATGTTCTTTACATGTTTCTAAATAGAGAAAAGTTAGCAGAGCATGTAAATTGCGATTATTTATACACAAAAATGTTACTATTTTTTCAAAGGAAAAAATTAAAAAATTGTTGTTCGAACAACTCTTTCCATGTAAATGTGCCCATCGTCCGATGTATGGAAAACTTGTTGAAAATTTTAAGAGCTATTTATATCTATTTTTTTCAAAATTTTAAAAGCATATGTTTTCGAGAAAAAAGAATTTTAATTTCCAAAATATTTTTTTTCAATTAATTTTTTTTTTCCAAAAAATTCTTTGACAATTTTCAATGAAAACCTAAGTAATTTCCTACATTTCATTCTCTGACCAACTTTTTATAGATCTTATAGTTTTAAAGTTAAGATTTTTTTTAAGTTGAAAAAACTGAAAATTTAAAAGAAACCTACAAAAAAATCTATCTGACCTACAAAATTTTAGTCAAAGAATGAAATGTAGGAAATTATTTTGGTTTTCATTAAAAATTATGAAAGATTTTTTTTGGAAAAAAAATAAAAATTAAAATTCATTTATCTCGAAAACATATGCTTTCAAAATTCTGAAAAAAATAGATATAAATAGTCCTTGAAATTTCCAACAAGTTTTCCATACATCGGACGATGGGCACATTCACATGGAAAAAGTTTTTCGAACAACAACTTTTTAATTTTTTTCTTTGAAGTTTTTTTTATGTTTAATTCGTTACATTTTTATGTATAAATTATCGCAATTTACATGCTCTACTAACTTTTCTCTATTTAGAAACATGCCAAGAACATGTCAAACGTGAGAATTTACACACAAAAATGTTACGAGCAAAATATTATTTTTTCAGGGGTCTCCAAACAAAAAGGACTTATATTTCAAAAACTATAAAAAAAAGAAAGTTGATGTCTTCGACAAAAGTTAATATTTTAACAAGATCTAAAATTTTGTCGAATAAACTATATCGCTATCTTGACTTTAAACAAAATTAGGGTTAGTTGTATTTTTTTCAAAGAAAACATAAAAAAGTTGTCGTTCGAAAAACTTTTTCCCTGTAAAAGTGCCCACCTTCCGATGTATGGACGACTTGTTGGAAATTGTAAGGGTTATCCATATATATATATATATATATATATATATATTTGGGAATTTAAAAAAAAAAGTTTTTGAGAAAAATTAATTTTAATTTTTAAAATAACTTTTTTGTCAGCGAAATTTTTTTCCAAAATTTTTTTGGTATTTTTTTATGAATATTTAAACAATTTCCTACATTTCTTCCTTTGACAAGAATTTCGTAGGTATCATAGTTTTTAAATTATAAATTTTTGTAAAAATTTGAGAAAAAAAAGTTGTCTTTTTCCAAGTAGTCTAATTGTTTTTCGAATATTTCAAGCATGCAAAGTTGCTTGAATGACCCATGTCTTTGAACCCACAACATTTCACTACTATCTGAGATGGTGCTGCCAACTCCTAAGACGAGTCGGCATGAAAATCGTCAATTGAATTTTTTTTTCAATGTAATGAAACGCACTCCTATATCTTCTTCTATCTATATAAATAAAAATGGATCACCGAATGTGTTGATAAGAGTAAAACTCGAGTAACGAATTGTCCGATTTAGGGTTGTCTTTATTCTATCATATTTTCTGTATCAAACATTTATTACATGTAACGGAGAAACATGTTATTTGCAAGTTGTTGAAAAATCTTAAACGAGGATTGTGTCTGAAAATAATCTGATATTATAATGACGAGTTTTGGTAGAAGTACTAGAAATTTTATACTAAAAGGTAATTTTAAAGGGTAGATTAGAAAATCAATCAATGAACAGTTCTGCGATTGAACCTATGGACGTGCGCTTAGTAAAAAACGTGAATGTGATAACGAAAAATAAATTTTGGGCGGAACGAAGTTTGCCGGGTGCCATTCCACCATATCTCTGGAGCGCCTTGACTGATATTCGCCAAACTTGACATACATGTTCCTTACACATTAGAGGTGGTCAAAAGTGTATTAGAAATGGGAGGGCAACCACTGAAAGGAGGAGGGGCTAAATTCCGAACAAATCCATGTATAATTTCCCCTTTTTATATAAAAAAAATACACGCCACTATAAAAATTTTGCCCGTAATATAGTCCCAAATGATCTTAAGCAACTTTTCTGGATCATAATAAGTGGAAAAAATAACATAAGCGTTGAAAAAATGATGAAAATATTTCTGTCCGCTTGCTTGTATGGAAATCGTCCATAGTGGAGTGGTTCGATGATGAGTGTCAACAATTGTTACACGAGAAAAACGCTGCGCGGGAGCTAATGCTGCGTCAAGCTACCTGTCAGAACATGGAACAATATAGACAGAAGCGGAGACAGCAAACCCAACTCTTCAGGGAAGAGAAGCGCCACCAGCAAGTGGAGGAGTGTGAAGAACTCGAACAGCTGCACCGTACTCATGAGACGCGAAAGTTCTGCCGGAAACTCAATGTACCACGAGTGAAATGTGTCGGAATAAAGATGGAAGTATCCTGACGAACGAACGTGAAGTAACCGAAAGGTGGAGGCAGCACTTCGATGAACGCCTGAGTGGCGTACAGACAGAGGACCAAGATAACGACAGAAGTCATAAGGAGTGGAAAGATGGGGTGATCTGCTCTATCTTCAAGAAAGGCGACTAACTAGACTGAAAATTTTCGTGCAATCACCTTCCTGAATACCGTCTAAAAATGCTTTGCCAAATCATATTCCGTCGTTTATCGCCACTTACAAAACAGATTCGTAGGAGGTTATCAGATCGGTTTCATCGAAGGTCGGTCTACTACTGACCAGATCTTTACCTTGCGGCAGATCCTTCAGAAATGCCTCAAGTACAGAGCCCCTACGCACCATCTATTCATCGACTACAAAGCCACATATGATTCAATATCACGATAAGAGCTATGGAGAATCATGATCGAAAACGGCTTTTAGGGAAACTGTCAAGACTGATCAAGGCTACGATACGATAGAATACAGTGCTGTATGCGAATATTGGGTGGATTATCTGATCCATTCGAGTCCCGCAGGGGGGCTTTGACAAGGTGATGGTATCGCTTATCTGCTGTTCAACATTGCGCTAGAGGGTGTTATGAGACAAGCGGCGTTTAGCTTACGTGGGACGATTTTCAATAGATCCAGTCAATTCGTCTGCTTTGCTGATGACGTAGACATTGTCGGCAGAACATTTGAGACGGTAACTGAACATTACACCTGATTTAAAGGGGGAATTCTAGTGTAGAGACACGAATTTCGGACGTTTTTTCGAGTTCCGTAAAAATAAAACAAAAAATATTTCTACTATCCATTATATGATCATTTGTTCATCTGTCTTTTAACAATAAAACAAAAACTGAACGGAGAAAAAATATACATAACCATAATAGTTAAGAGCTGATGAAGTGAGAGGGTTTAGAAAAAAGTTGTGCCATGGCGTACACGATTCCGGCCCTTCTGGTTATCTGAAACAAAAAAATATAGGAGGTTGTGTCCAAGATACGACCGCGTTGTTGACGTAGAACTACGCTGTTATTTTATATAAGTCGTTTGTTTATACCTTCGGATATTATTCTATAATACTGTGAAATTAGAAGAATAATCTCTGAAATGGTTTTTTCATTTCGGAATCAGTTGACGATAATTGTTTGATGATTCATTCTTGCCCTCGCAAAACAATACACTAGCTGATCGTATGTCGCAATTTATTTCATGTCAATGCATTGAAAATTTACTTCGAACGCTATTCCGAACGCTACAGTCGATTATATACATGTTGCACCAGCACCATTATTCCACATCTCATAATTACATCAATATATCTTTGGCACCGCATGGAAACAACAACAATGACAACACTTGCAAGTATCAAATATCATGCTACATGTTATTTAGAATTGCCTCAGTGGAATCGCACCTCTAGGCATTGTTCGTACAACGTAAACAAAGTGCCAAACAAGCGTTCACCATAGCATGCATACAAAGCCATAACATTGGTGGCTTGAAACTACTAGGAATATAAACATTTCTCATCATTTTGCGCTATTCTCAAAAGAAACTGGCCTTGAAAAAAGTAGCATTACTTTCTCATGCTCGAGAGAAGCGCAGCTGTCACCCTTAGTGGAGGAAGTTTTGCTACTGGTAAGCGAAACCTTATCACATACAAAATTCCAGAATGACATTTACTTTCTTGGTGAATAAACAAGCGAAATAACTTTTTTTTTGTTAATAACAACCTCGAAAACAGTAGCAATGTTTCATTATGATCAATATTAGCGCAAATGCAATCCTAGTTGAAGGCAGTTTTGCGACTGGCACGCGAACCCAATTATAACATTCCAGTAAGACATTCAAGATGCTTGGTATTCCCCAAATATTTTTTTGGCGCACAACCATAACACGCCTGCTTCGCCATAACGTCAGTTTAATGCATTGATGCATTCTCAAGGGCACCAACGAAGCCCTTCTGATGACGGAATACAAACAATGTTAACTGCTTGGAAACGACTGAATTAGGCCACACAGCTTGTACTCTGCTATAACACCCATCGATGCAAATTCGATGATGAGTTTGTCAAGAGCGACCACCTTCACCACGCGCTTTTCACTGCACCAACAGCGCGTGCATCATTAAATGACGCTTGCCTCGAAATTTTATTGCCCCTGGCAATGGGTTCGTTTTTTGCAGAGCTCGAGAATGCCTTCCTCTTTTTCTTGCTCATCACACACTACGCGAAGCGTCCAATTTATGACGCGGAAAGAAAAACACGATACGAATAACGCGAAAAACGAACAGAAAAACCAAACGACGATATCCAAGTTGGATTACCACTGGTGGGATCCAATCGCAGCGCAGCGAAAGCAAAGTGAACTGGATTGCTCAACAGTCCGATGCCGAATGAAAGTTTGCCTCAGCGAGATCCACTGTTTATACTCTAGGCAAGTATTCCCCTTCATTCTTTTACTTTTGCTTTGTTCACGGAGACTTTAAAACCTACGATTTCCCCTCCATTGGTCGTCGATAAGTTGCTCGTTATTGACAGCTCTGTTCGGGAAAGCACACAAATGGACAGAACAAATGTATGGGAAAATGGAAACGCTTAAAGTTTTCATGAATTTTAACAATTTACAAATCAGAGGATTCTAATGTATATCATATTAAACAAATCTTACGGAATTTCCGATTCGTTTAGTATGTAAATCGGCAAAATCCTTTATTTCATAAAAACGTGACCTGTTTTCTGATTTGGCATTAAGGGTGCCGTAGACGTAGACGTAGTTCTACGTCAAAAAATCGAACAGATTCTGAATCAGCAAAGATGTCCATGCGATACCTCGGACAAATCAAAAACACCTTTTTTAACAAAATGGCGGGCGTTTGAAAAACAAAATGCGGCTTAAAGCGTTTTTTCTTAAGTTTTTATTTTTTTAAAATAGTAAAATTTAAAAAAATATTATTTTTAGAGGCTCATGCGATAGAGAGATACTTGCAGGTTGTATTCATGTAAACTAGACATGAATCGGTTCAGTAGAACTTGAGATATCGTGTACGCCAGTTTGAAAAAACTAGTTTCGAGAAAAACACATTTGAAGTTCATTGTTATGGCCGTACCAGGTTAGATACCGCATCACTAAAATGGCTCTAACTCGGTAAGTAAGAGGATTTTTGATAAGTCCTTTCTAGGGTATATTTTTGAATGCCTAAACTACAGAAAAATGAAAGAAGAAAAATTGATTTTTTTCAAATTTCTAGATTAGAATATTACCTTAAGTACGAAGCAGATAGAGTTGAACTGAGAGTCAAAGCGTCTTAAACTAAGTACATGCTGGCTTCCGGATGAGCACGAGCACGGTGAGTTCGAGGCAGTGAACCGATTTGTCCACCTTGGCTCAATAGTTAACACTGATACCAGCCGCGAGATTCGGAGACGCATTATCAATGGGAGTCGTACCTACTATGGTCTCCACAAATACTTGAGGTCAAACAGACTTAACAATCGCGCGAAATGTTCCCTGTACATAACTCATAAGACCAGTTGATCTCTACGGGCACGAAACGTGGACAATACCTTCGAGCATTCGGAGTCTTTGAGCGACGAGTGTTAAGAACCATCTTCGGCGGTGTGCAAGAGGACTCACCGACGACGTTGGAAGAATGCGTTGGGCAGGACATGTTGCAAGAACGTCGACAACTATCCTGCAAAAGTGGTGTTCATCGGGAATCCGGCTGGTACGAGGCGGCGACGAGGAGCATAGCGAGCAGGATAGTTAGAGTGGAACAAGACATGGTGAGCACGGGGTGCCCGCGGAATCGGAGAGACATATCCACCAACCGAATTAATTTTAGCAGAATTGTGAATCAGGACGTTAGCCAAAATCAATAAATAAAAAAATCGGTCTTTGATACTCAGCTTTTTTTTTATTGATTCAACAAATATTTTTTAAGGGGGTCTCCGTAGCCACATTGGTTGCGCGTTCGCTTAGTAAGCGATCGATCGTGAGTTCAAAACTCAGGGCCCTCATTGACCATCTTTGTGTTGTTACAGAATAGCTACGTCCACGCAACAATCATCAGCGATGGAGATCGATCCACGGTCGAAATAAGATCGATTCATCCATACAACTGCTCTGCTCTGCAAGACACATCGGGCTGCTGTTCTATAAATAACTCAACAATGATCAATCAACTGTCTCCGCTGTCCGGTGGTCCAACTGGATAATGGAAGAACAGAAAGAATACCCTTACGCCTAAATGGCTACTGTGTGAATGTACCATATGTAATGGTATAGAAAAAATACTGGCGAATGGCAACTGTTTTTTTTTTTTTTTTATTAAATCGTTTATTTTTACAGGCTCAGTTACATAAGTTTAAAGGAGCCAAACTCCTATTTGTATAGTTACAAGTATATATAAACATTTTTTATTAATTCTAATGTTAATGAAGTAGAGAACCGATTACTCGCGGCTTGCTCGAGTTTAGAAGGGTGACATTTTGTTTCAGGAAAAGGATGGGATATAAGGATATGTTGACAATGTTCACACTCACATTCGCACTCACATTCATCATACTCAATTCTTAAGCCTATCTTATATCTAACATGTATTTACATTTCACCTTATTCTATTGTTAGTAAGAAGGGATTTGATTTCTCGCGAAGGGAAAGGAAAAGGAGAATATAAGGATATAAGGACAATCACACACGAAGATTGATAGCTTTTAGGAAGACATATATTTGGGACATGTAATCAAGGTCTAAACCAGCTAACACATCTCTCACCGGCACATTGGGCTGCCTTCCTCTAGCCCGAAGAGAGTTTTCTAAATTCGATCTGGCAACAAGATACTTCTCGCACGACCAAACAACGTGTTCGATGTCGTGGTAACCTTGGCCACAATTGGCAACTGTGTAATGTGCTAATTATAGATATGATAACCATTTGATATGTACACGATTAAAATTCGGCTCTGTTACAGCTAAAATGCTAATGAGCCTTAAATAAATAAATGGGATGAAAAAAAAAACAAATATTTGTCTATGAGCCTTCGGCTCTTAAAGACTGACTAGCTTAACTAACAATATTTTGGCATTTTTAAATTCAAAACATTAATCAATAAATAAGGTACATATACATTTTAACAAAACCATACAATTGTGATCGAAACTGACAAAAACAAAAAAAAACTCAAACATTCGTAAACTGCTCTAACAACAGACTTGTTTTTAACTGTTGTTGTTAACTGAAGGAACATACATTACGGGATTTCAAATTGTCGCTAAGGTTGTTATAGAACGTAATAGATTTTTCCAAAACCGAATTCTGGCCGAGTCTTGTATTCTGCTGATACTTAAGTTTGCTCCTGGTGTGGTGCTGGTGCTGATCGGAGGCCCTGTCTAGATGAGTGTTTGTGTGGACCGCTTCTTGTAGTATCTGGTGTATATGGGTACACGTGCTGACTTTGTAGCCATTTTCTACCAATAACAGTTGGCGTTTTGCATGAATGAACTCCGTTGACGTTCTCCAAGAATACCCTAAGAGGTTTTTAATAGCTTTGTTTTTAATTACTTGAAGAGATTTCATTGCTGATTTATTGGCTGTACTCCAGATCACTATTCCATAGACTAAATGACAATGGAACTCAACTTTTATCTTTTTCAATTTCGCTGGAATATCATTTGAACCAATCCCTGGTGAGGTTTCAATTAGAATTTTCAAAAATCACGATTTTTACTCCACTGTACTCATAATAGTGAATTGACTTCCACCTTAACGTTGAAATATTCCTTGACATAAGTCATATTTGAAAATTTTTTTTTGAACTGTATATAATCTAAAATTGCATAGAATCGAATCATATATAATCGAGTTGGTAAGCACAGAAATGGTTTCATCAATTTAAATCATTTACTTCATAAATATTACACCCTATGCCTTCCTGTTGAATAAAGTATTACGTTGAAAAGTTGGTGATCATGGCTCAAAGTGAATGACCAACTATAAACCGTTACGTTCTGGTCGGCATCATTTTTGAAGAAAAACGAACCAATGTTTATACCGACCCGTAAAGTGTCCAAGTGTTATCACGCACTTTATGATGTTTCGGACGATGCCTGTTATCCTAGAGAGTAAAAGTGGTGTGCAAACGAACAATGGCTTCTATGTTACTCGAAATAATTGCTCTTATGGACGATTATGTCAACCGTAAACCAGGACTTTCGTAGAAGAAACTGTAAAATTTGCTGAAGCCTAAAAGACTATTCATGAGAAAAAGGCAAATCAAATTGAACACAAAACAAGTGATAGCTGTCAAAAGAATGCATATACTTGAAAGAGTTATCAACTTAATATTCTATGTTCCTATGAAAACACTTATTATATTCCATGGAGCTTTTGCATACACTCTTCATTTTGAGAAATAAATGAATGGATGCCCAATTTTTTTCGCTCAGTTCATTCTTAAATTTTGTTTTGTTCGAATTTATATGTTCCGCATTCCGATTTGACTGGTAATAATTCCACCCGATAGTCACACAAATAATTTCAAGTGCATTCTTTTTTCCAAAATACATTGTTGTCTCATACTAATATCATTAGCCTACTTTTGAATCCTCCCAAATTCCTCGGCCTCGGTCGAAATTGAGAGACATTCAAAAGATTACACTAACTGACAAGCGAATGAGTTCCTCACATACAGACACAACACATTGCCACCCCACGAATTGCAATTAGCGCAGAGCTCCTCGAAAAACAATACCGGCTCGCGATGGTCGTAAATCGGTGGAAATAAACGATTCCAATTAAGCGATATCGGTTCGGGATGCTGCGGTGGACACACAATTCGTGTTGTCGAAACGTGCGCGAGAACCCAACTGCGGCGGCATCTTTATTACGTTTTAGAAGCTATTCTTCCACGAGACGCCCGAGAGTCACAAACGTTACTCTACTATCGCGTGTGTGCGCTGTTGTCTCTTCTGCTTAATTTTATAGCCGCCGAAAGTGGGCGACTCCACAGTGCACCTACCAACACCAACTTCAACACCACCACCACCTGTCAAAGCCGGCGAATCGCGTTACGCGGTGATGGCGGAGAACAAAAATAGATAAAATGAGGCACGACGAGGGACATGTTTTGTTTGCTGGGGATGGTATCATATAAAAATAGAAACATCGAAACGATTGTCATACTACTGAATGGGAAGCGGCAGTTTAGCACGGTCCGTGGGGTGGGAGCATTCATTGATAGGTTTTCCGCGTTCCGGGGGGAGAGGTTTCCCGGAATCGCTAGAGCACAGGTGCTACAGGTGGTAAGCGCTTCGCTGTTGGCGTCTCCATCCGCAAACCCCTCGTTGATAATTTTGTGTGCGGCAAGCGACTTCTGGTGGTTATCAACAGCGAATCAAACAAACGACTGCTACTGTTCATCGCTAATTGCGCAGCGTCCATGCATACAAATACAGCACACACATACACAGTCACCCAAGAGGAGGTGAACACAATCGATTTGCCATTAGCTTCAGGTGCTAATTGCAAACGCGGAAAAAATTCAATCAATCAGACCGATTGCCCAGCGCTCCTGGGATGGACAGAAAAATGCAACGAAATTAATTTTGTTCCTAAGCCAACCTTAATTTCTCGGACAAGGGAATCCCCCGCGTGTCAAATCCACACCCTGCGATAACCTGCATGGGTAAATCCCGACATAAACGTGACGTTCGCTGCCCGATGTTTTTGTTGTTGCTTTTGGTCAGTCAAGGTAACACTCCGTGCATATGGGCAAATTCTGAATAATGAAAGCAACACACAAACACAATTCCATACAACAGAACTAATCTCTTTCTGTTTGGAGGTCTCGGCGGAATTGATTCGATGCCGATGGTAAATGTGCAATCGTTTTGAAGAGATTGTGATGCAGACATGCCAGATCTACGGGAATGTTCGTTGAACATCTAACTCGACTTTCAGGACAATGTCTACGTCCCATAACATCTTACAATTCCTGTTCGATGACTCCGATTCAGGCAATTTTGACAACAGACTGTAGATCAGGGAGACTGTAGAGAGAGCTACTTATTCGCCAACTGCCATAATTGGGGTCATCGAGCAGGAATTTCCGGTCAAGACATATGTGTGTGATATGCAACGATCGACAGCATAGTTTGTGTGAAATCAGAAATAAACCAGAATACAACAAATCCTCTACTTCAACGGCATCGCAAAGCCATTGTCTTGTGGTATCAAAAGTATGCCTAATCAAGGTTTCGTGGACAACCACGATGATTAGTTTACTGTTAAATCTCGGAAAAATAATTTTGTCTCCGAAAATAGTTCGAAAATAGTTCGAAGTCTGTCAGATGTATCCGTCCAAGGTCTTGACAATGACTTGAGCCGCGATCCGCTCACGAGGGAAAATCTGGAGAGGTTGACGCCGAGTCTTCCGATGAACCTCTTCAACAGATCGGGATGAACCGACATTATACTGAACATCGGGTGTGTATTAGACTTCTTCGAGTCTGCTCTAAAAATAGTCCTAGGAGAAGGCAAACCCACAAGACTCCACGAACAGTGTTAGGTTGAGTGGTCTATGGAACAGAACGTACAGATCCCATTACGAGATATGAGCAAATTCATTATAAGCATTGCCTGGAAAAGGAATTCACAAGCGAAACCAAGATTGGTGATGGAGAAGTTAGACATAAATGAAGTTCTGATCTGAGTCTTCCTCTGCAGGTGGGTATATCCTTATGTTCTTTTCTGTTTGAGTTGAACTTCTCAACCGTGAATAATGTAATCTGATGGCTACAATTGACTACACCACGCAATCCGCGCGCAACACAACACAACACTACGAAATAATCAGTAATGACTGTCGGATTCAAACCTCTCGCCTAAATCCGCCATCATTCAAATACTTTTCTGCATCTTCATGTGCGACAGGGTAAACGCAGTCAGCTATGTATGAAGTGATCACTACTACTGATGCGCTGCCTCCGAAAAAATATTTGAGGTTCAAAGTTTTCTGCTGAATGAAGCCGAGGGGAACGATAGAAAACATAAACACCTTTGTTGATTGAACAGATAGCTCACTTGGTCACGCGTCGTCTTTGATCTAGAATAACTCTTGGGATACAATTTCTTTTTCTAAGTAGGATTGCCAGTCCTTTTCTCTTCTCTTCTCTTCTCTTCTCTTCTCTTCTCTTCTCTTCTCTTCTCTTATCTTCTCTTCTCTTCTCTTCTCTTCTCTTCTCTTCTCTTCTCTTCTCTTCTCTTCTCTTCTCTTCTCTTCTCTTCTCTTCTCTTCTCTTCTCTTATCTTCTCTTCTCTTCTCTTCTTAAACAACTTCACTTTACTTTATTTTACTTTACTTTACTTTACTTTATTTTACTTTACTTTTTTTTTGAAAAAATACAACTAATCCTAATTCTGTTAAAAGTCAAGATAGCGATAAAGTACATTCGACAAAGTCTTAGATCTTATTCAAATATGAATTTTTGGCGAAGACAACTTTTATAGTTTCTGGAATATAAGGCGTTTTGTATGAAGACTTTATTTTACTTTACTTTTTTTTTTGAAAAAATACAACTAATCCTAATTCTGTTAAAAGTCAAGATAGCGATAAAGTACATTCGACAAAGTCTTAGATCTTATTCAAATATGAATTTTCGGTGAAGACAACTTTTATAGTTTCTGGAATATAAGGCGTTTTGTATGAAGACTGCTGAGAAAACAATACTTTTCTCGTAACATTATTGTGTGTTAATTCTCGCGTTTGACATGTGCTTGACTAAAAACAGAAAAAAGTTTTCGGAACATGTAAATTGCGATAATTTATAAATAACAATGTAATGAGTTAAGCATTGATAGTAGTTTGTCAAAAAAAACATGAAAAAATTATTGACAATAAAACTTTTTCCCTGTAAATGTGACTTGTTGAAAATTGTAAGGTCTGTTAAAATTTGTTTTTTCAGAATTTCAAAAATACATGTTTTCGGGAAAAATGAATTTTAATTTTCAAGACATTTTGTTTTCAATGAAATTTTTTTTCAAAAATTTGTATGATATTTTTTAATGAAAACCTAAATAATTTTCTACATTTAATTTTTTAACCATTATCTTGTAAATTTTAGATTTTTCGATAAAAGTTGAAAAAAACTCAGAATTTCAAAATGGCTCACATAAAATCTACCTGACCTACAAAATTTAAGTAGTATTTTAATTTTAGAATGAAATGTTGGAAATTATTCATATTTTCATTAAAAAATATCGAACAAATTTTTGAATAAAAACTACATTGAAAACAAGTGTTTTAGAAAATAAAAATCTATTTTGCTAAAAATTTTCGGAAATCAATTGGTACATCATAAGTACAGTAGAAAATTCACTAGCTTCTAAGTTTTTTACTTTCAAATCCAACAAGGCGTTGTGCACAAAATATGTTACGTGAGAAGAGAAAAGAGGAATTGCGTTACATAAGAGGGAGTCCGAAATAGAGGGGGTCCGAAAGCGGAAGTTTTAGCGTTACGTAATTTGTGGACCACGCCTAATTTAGATGTTTCACAACTGTATCCTGTAATCAATTTTCTCAAAAAAAACATGACATTGAAGTGGTTTTCACTTTCATACAATACAATGTGGAAACCACCCCTTCCATCTCGATCTTCCCCATTTCGTGAAAAGGGTGGAAGAACTTGGAAACGAGCCAGTTATCACAGCAGTCGTTAAAGGCTGCTGCAGTAACTTCTATAGTATGATCTGAATTTTGATGTAAAGAGCTATCAATTCATTGTTTTCGAATTTTCTATAACCAGTGTGATAAGAGACATTGGGCCTGATCACGAACGTCACTTCACGGTGAGAACGAAGTGAACTGTATACAACCTTATTACGGCTGTTACCGTGTGTGTAGAATCCAGAAGAGTTCATCCGTCGTGACAACTTTGATGAACTAGGTGTTATTATGAATACCACGATACTGTCATGTCACGGAGAAAAACAGGTATATTTGTCACTTGTGTTTTAGATGGTGAAAGCTAGCCACGCGGAACGGAGTAAGTTTAATTTCGTATTTATTTAGCTTTTTTGCTAACATGTTGGATCTTGTCTTGTTTTGTTTAAGACACAAAAGATAAACAAACAGCAATTTACCCGCCTGGTGGCATTTTTAGAACTAAATTCTGACGATCCAGAGGACGTAAATTTTTTTATTTGGATTCGGTAAATGCGCTATGGGATGTAATTAAGTTTTAAAAATGTAGTTCCCGCAGGCCCATTGACACATGGCGGAGGTCTACTTTCGATTGTCCTGAATGAACAGAAATTTTTTGTTTCTATTTTTAGGATTAGACTAAGAGAGAGTTGCAGCACCATAAAATGACAATGGAGGCCACTGGCCGGAATACGATCATGATTGATTATGTATAATATTGATTTGTACGGTGGCACATTTTAAGGAAGAAAATGTACCTGTCAGTACGGTATATCGTATCCTGGGTTCCCCGAACGTAGAGCGGAAGGTCGGAAGTGGTCGTACGGTGACGATAATGACGAAGCAGAGGAAGACATCGTTAAAGAAGCCAAACAAAGTTAAAGGTTAAAGAAGAAAAACAAGGACGCAACCAGCCTGCGTGACGCCGGTCGGAAATATGGCTGCTCCCACGTATTGATCCATCGGACCCTCAAGATGGAAGGAATCGTCTGCAGGAAGAAGACGAGGTCGCCGGAGTATACGGAGGAGCAGATTGAGACGGTTAAATCACAGTGTCGGTGGATGACCAAAAAATACCGCGGCACGTCTTGCGTTCTGGACGACGAAAGCTATTTTCCGCTGTCCAAAACGCATATTCCAGGAAATGATAATTACTACTCCAGCGACAAGTCATCCACACCGCCTGAAGTGAAATACAAGTTCAAGCAAAAGTTTGAAAAAAAGGTTATGTTGTACATCGCCATTTCCGACCGGGGCATTTCAAAGCCTTGGTTTAAGCCGAGCGGTCTGGCAATCAACCAACAAATCTATCGAGAAGAGTGCCTCGATAAAATTTTGCTGCCGTTCCTGAACGAGCATCACGCGGATGGGAAGTACGTTTTTTGGCCGGACAAGGCGTCTTCCCATTACGCCAAGAAGACGCTGGCGTATCTTGAGGAGAAAAAGATGCCGTTCGTGCCGAAAGATCGTAACCGAACAAACTTGCCCCAGTGCCGCCCAATAGAGGATTTCTTTGGCTCACTCAGTGCCCTAGTGTATAAAAACAATTGGAGGGCCAAGGACACGAAGCAACTGACTACAAGAATCCTGAATTGTATCCGGAAAATGGACGTAAGTGTCGTACAACGTTCTTGTGAGAGCATCGCGACAAAGTTGCGTCGAACAGCAGACCACGGCCCTTACTCAAACACATTCACAAGATACTGTTTAAATTCTTCTCTAGTTCTTTTTCCATAATTTTGATATCCGTCTATAGAAAATCTGAATCACTTACCGCTTTTGTCAAATTCCTTGAAACATGTTTTCTATGAGGATTTACTTCTGATCGACGCTGCTGACCAGTTTCTGTTCAAATAATTAAATCAAACCTCATGTCCCGTATATCAAATTACACGAGAATGGGAAGGATAATATGATTAAGCTTCAGAATTCTATATGGCAGTAGCTCAGATTATACTGATCGTGAGGTGGATAAATTCGGGTTAGTTCTGAGATATAGAAGATATTTCAAAATTGTAGAAACGGTTCATAAAAAATGATATTAAATATTTCTCACTATTAAAACGAGTAAGACAGAGCCAAGTACAAGAGTATGCGAGATTTCGATTATTAAACATAATAGTCATGCTTTATCTCTAGCGAAGAATTACATTCCCATATGTTCAACAACTACATTAAAGGGTGTGTCACATCAAATTGCATCACGGAAAAAACGATGTAGAAATTTAATTTTTAGGAATTATATCTTCAGCTTTCGCTTATAATCAGATAAGAGTGTATAGATCACGTTGGCCATGCTTCACTGCCAACTTTTCGTAAATTTGGAAAAATGTCGTCGAACGAAAAAGAGCGTCGTGAATTAATCCTGTGCACTCATTTCGAGAATCCGGAGTTGTCACATCGGGCCATCGGTAAGATGCTGGGAATCGTCCAATCCACGGTCAGCAGAGTACTAAAACGATACTTCGAGAACCTAACCATCGACCGGAAGGTGAAGAACGGCAAAAATGGATGCTCAGTGAAAAAGATCACAAGCGCGTAGTTAAGCAGTTTAGACGTGATCCGAGAAGTTCGGTCCGGGATGTCGCCAATAAGCTGAATTTGTCAAGTTCATTCGTCCAGTGGACCAAGCAGCGGGAGGGCCTGCGTACATACAAGGTTCAGAAGGCTCCTAACCGCGACGAAAGGCAAAACATGGTGGGGAAGACGCGAGCCCGGAAGCTGTACACCGAAATGCTGACGAAGCCGCATTGCCTGGTAATGGACGACGAAACCTACGTCAAAGCGGACTTTCGTCAGCTGCCGGGCCTGTTGTTCTTCTCCGCAGAGGACAAATTCAGCGTTCCGGAGGAGATTCGCAAGCAGAAACTATCCAAGTTTGCCAAAAAGTACATGGTGTGGCAAGCGATCTGCTCTTGCGGAAAGCGGAGCGCCCCCTTCGTAATGACCGGCACGGTAAACGGGCAGGTTTACCTTAAGGAGTGCCTACAGAAGCGTTTACTACCACTATTGAAGCAGCACGAGGGCCCGACCATCTTCTGGCCGGATCTCGCTTCGTGCTACTATTCAAAGGACGTGTTGGAGTGGTACGAAGCCAACGGGGTCACCTTCGTGCCAAAGGAAATGAACCCGCCCAACGCGCTGGAGCTTCGCCCAATAGAGAAATATTGGGCGATTATGAAGCAGGCCCTCCGGAAGAACCCAAAAGTTGTCAAATCGGAGGCGGACTACAAGAGAAAATGGATTTCTGTTCAAAAAAACTACAACCTGACGTTGTACAGAACCTTATGGACGGGGTAAAGAGGAAGGTGCGAGCATACGGGCTTGGGCTTGAAGTATGAATAAAAAGAAAATGCCAAAAGTTGTTTAATAGTTTTTATTTTACTGTCTAAAATTTTCAAAAGGATCGGTCTACTAGGCGAATTTCTACAGCGTTTTTTCCGTGATGCAATTTGATGTGACACACCCTTTATTCCCGAGCAACCAAGTATTCCTCCTCATCTTTGAGCCAGCATTTGATTCAGCAAACTAATCATCGAGGTATAATCGCAAACTTGTCGTTCTAAAATATACGATTAATTAAATGGAATATTATCTCATACGCTGTATACTGTCCGTGACAATGATGATAGACACAAAAAGATTAAGTGAAGTGTAAGTGACTTGAAAGCGTACGTGGCAGTGATGTTCGTGATCAGGCCCATTATTTCTATGATTTGTCACAGGCGTTGTGTCTTCTCATTGCATTTCGTACTCGTTCTCTCGTTCAAGTATTCATGTGTACCGTTACATTGTCTATTTTTAACAACAAATATTTGTATTTAGAGTAATTCTACGCAAAGCTATTGTAACTTGTTATTCGAAGTATTACAAGAGCTGGAGCTTGAGCTTGGGTAGATTGCACATTTCGTAATTGCTCTCCGTGATTGACCTGAGCCAGAGAAATTACACTAAGAACACACTGAATGGTGCTTGGGAGTAGCAAACCATTCTCATTGTGCAAGTTTCGGTGATTCGAGTCTTAAATAGTCAATAACGACGCCGGTCATGTCCTCACATTCACCAGGGGAACCGAAGAATGTTAGTATGATAGTCGCCATCCGAAGGCCAAAAGGGTCGCCTCTATAGTGTGGTTCCGTAATGTTATTTGAAGTATTACAAAAAAAAACGAAAAAATAGTGGATTCCAAAAGTTTGATTTACACAAAAAATGGCATCTCTGATGCTACAAGAGTGGTTTTAATTCGTTGCTGTTTTTTTTCTCCATCCGATTGATACGGTTTCATTGGCGCAAAAACAAAGAAAGATTCGGTTTATTCGCTTCTCATATGTGTGTGTTTGTGCGCGTAAAATCTCTGTTTGTTTTTGATGGCTGCAGTCATCAGCGGCGAAAATGATCAATGAGTGACATCAATCTCGACAAGAGTTCGGATGGCTCGGAGTCCGAAAAAAAATTGGACCAAATCCAATTTAGCTAATTATACAAACAAAAAATATTATGCTCGAATATGGACTGTTGCACCGAAAAAATATATTGACGCGTTTGATGATATTCATGCTTTAGTTCCATGGAGAGGAAAAATCGAAAGCATTTGCCAATATTTACCCCTGAATGTAAAAACAAATCCTCTCTCTCGACGGAGTCTCGGGGTTTTCACTTTATTGCTTGTAGCCCCGTCGTAGTAACACATAGGGGTAACGATATGTGGTGGTGGTGGAGATAACACGATTGGCAGAACGAAGGGAAAATAAATCAAATTTATCTTTGATGTCCCGGGGAAAGGTTCGGTGGTTTTTACTGCTCCACTACAACCTAATCCAGCGTTATAACGCTTTTAGCCACGACCGAGCCACCAGATCAGATGGTAATGGGAATTTGACTCGATTTTCACTACCATTAGGAAGTAGAAACATCCGAAGGATTCTCGACTTACTGAGAACGATGATATCAATGCTGATGAAAATCCACATCGATTAGAGGAACTGGTGCAAATTCGGTACCCCATTTTGTTTTTTTGGACTTAGCTCTTGGCCAATGCTCGGGATTTCTTCATATTACGTCAGCTTATGAAGGGATCTATTAGAGGCGAATGAACTGCAAAGTTTAAAGCCTCTTAAAAACAAAGAAAGAAAGAAAGGGATCTATTGCGGACATTTCCCCGCAAACCGATTTCAAAAATCTTGATTTGGTTCGGAGCTTTGAGCATAGAAATGAAACAACTCAAATTCGAGTACCCGAGATGCCTGAGTATAAATTTGGCACTCCATTTTTTTTATTTTTTCAAATTAAAAGAATCGTCCTGAAATCACTGAAAAATGTATTTTTTTGACATTTTCATACAAAATAGAAGTGAAGTACACTATCTTGCGTAAATTAACTCAACTTTGACGAAGAAGCATGCTATTTTACAAAACAAAGAGGAACTAAAAACCATTTTTCAAGAAAAAGTGAACAAATTTCATCTCGATTTATTTCTAACTAAAAAAGTAAAACGAATCAAAAGTTTTTACAAAAGTCGCAAGCGTAGCTACATGGACATGCAATACTTAGCATAGTGTATCATTCACACTATGTTTACATTGGGGTGCCAAATTACCCGCATACCGAATTTTCACATTGGAATGAAATCTATGAAATTTGTGATTTAAATCACGATACACTTACTCGAATTCGTTGAAGAACATCAATTTCTTGATCCAATTCAGCTTTAATATTTAAAAGATGCTCATGAATAAGCTTTCGAAAGCTTTCAAAAACAACAAAACTTGATTTTTTTTTAAAACACAGATATTTTGGGTTTTTGGCATCTGATTTGGGTACCAAATTACCTACGAATTTACCGAATCTGTACCACTTCCTCTACGAGAAGTTTAAAAAATAGTTCGTTATATTTGGAAGTCATGCATATTTTTACATTTTTGAATTCATGCATTTCAATATTTTTTACATTTTTATATTTTTAACATTTTTACATTCTTCCACTTCTTTGAATGTTAAAATTCAATTGATTTTTAAATTCGAAATAGAGTCTTAAATTAAAACATATGTATATGCTCGTTTAAAGTTAATTATGAAGGAATTTCGATTTATTCAACGTTTCAAACTTCAATTATCTAATATTATATTGCATTTTGCCTTCCTAACTTTTGAGAAACCCATATATAACTGTATTCGTTTTAAGGGGTCCAAAAGTATAGCAGTTCAGTACTCTGTAATCTCATTACAGGAAAACGATCACCGATAGAACTCGAACATGAACTTTTCGGATTTGTGCTGAAAAGATAGAATAGATATTAAAGACCTAGGCATCCGAAGTCATGATTTTCTTCGTCTCCCTGCAGCGCGCACTAATTAGAATTACCATGAGCCCGCTGTAAGCATGACTCGGGTTCTCAATGATCTCATCAAGCACATCGGCTTCAATATTACAATGAAGAAATTAAACTAAGACTAAGCTTGGGTCTTCTAAAAACTGTGAAGATTCTTGCATGCGATCGACTGAAATCTGTGTCACAAAATGACAAAAATGACAAAAGGGTTCTCAATCGGACAAACTCTTTTCGTGTGACTTTTGAGGGTGCCGCCCTTCCAAACTACGTTGCAATAGGTGCACTTCGTTTACCTGTTCGGTTGTTTGTACCCCGGGTAATGAAATGCAACAAATGTATGCAACTCGGTCACACGGCCGCCTATTGTTGCAATAAAAAACGTTGCGCAGATTGTGGAGACAGCCATGATGAGAATCCTTGCGCGAAAGAGCACAAGTGTCTTCATTGCGGCGGGACCCCTCATGATCTTATCCAATGCCCGGTGTACAAACAACGAGGGGAGAAAATCAAGCGTTCTTTAAAGGAACGTTCCAAGCGGACTTATGCAGAAATGCTTAAGAATTCCGTACCAACGAATCAGGACAATCCCTACTCCATTCTGCAGAACGACGAGCCTGTTGCTGACGCTCCCAATGCAGGAAGCTCCGGTACATCGCTGGGTGCCGTCAGGAAAAGAAAAATTACTTCTTTTCCATCACTCCCCAGAAAGACGACCGAAACTTCCCAAGTTGGAATGAAAACTCGAATTGAACGTGCTGAGAATAGACCGAAGCAAGTACCTCCTGGTTTAAGCGGTTCTTCTACGCACCAGGGGTCCTCAGCACTTCCCGGAGCAGCACCCACCCCGTCTGTTCCATTTTCGCGGTCGAGGCAACAGCCACAATCTGGTTTGCTTGCGCTTTCTGACCTGGTGGACAACATTTTAAATGCTTTAAATATAAATGACCCTCTTAAAAGCATAGTATTATGTTTGCTTCCGATTGTGAGAACATTTTTGAAAGAAAAATGTGGTTTTTTAGCAGCGTTCATTTCCCTCGATGCCTAATTCAGTGCAAGAGGTCAAGGATTTGACCACTGTAATACAGTGGAATTGCAGAAGCATCATCCCTAAACTAGATCAATTTAAATTTTTAGTTCATAGTTCTAACTGTGATGTATTTTCCCTCTGTGAAACATGGCTTTCTTCAGCCGACGAGCTGAATTTCCACGATTTCAACATTATTCGCCTCGATCGAAATGACTCGTTTGGTGGCGTACTATTGGGGATCAAAAAATGTCACTCCTTCTATAGAGTCACTCTCCCATCGATGACAGGCATTGAAGTTGTCGCTTGCCAGACACAAATCAATGGCAAAGACTTCTGCATTGCCACAATATATATTCCTCCAAGAACCATGGTCGGCCGCCATCAGTTTTTTGATATCATCGAGGCATTGCCGGAGCCGCGGCTAATCTTAGGTGACCTCAACTCCCATGGAACAGCATGGGGGTCACACTACGATGACAGCCGTGCCACGTTGATTTATGATCTGTGCGACAACTTCAACATGACAGTTTTAAATACAGGGGAAGCAACTAGGATAGCCAACCCTCCTGCACGGGCAAGTATGCTAGACATATCACTTTGCTCTTCTTCGTTATCCCTGGATTGCACATGGAAGGTAATCCAAGATCCCCACGGTAGTGATCACCTGCCAATAATTTTATCGATCGCCAATGAATCAGGTTCTCGTGAGTCAGTCGATATTGCGTATGACCTCACGAAAAATATTGACTGGAGAAAATTTGCAGAAACAATATCTGAAGCACTTGTTTCAATGCATGAACTTCCTCCACTCGAAGAGTATAACTTTATATCGAGTTTGATTTACGAAAGCGCACTTCAAGCTCAAAAGAAACGTGTTCCTGCTACCACTTTCCGACGTCGTCCTCCATCACTTTGGTGGGACAAGGAGTGTTCAAAGGTCTACCTTGAAAAATCATCCGCTTTCAAAAAATTCAGGAAAACTGGATTAGTGGAATGGTTTCGAAAGTACCAAGCTCTAGAAGCCAAACTAAAAGGTCTGATTAAAGCAAAAAAGCGTGGATATTGGCGGAAATTCGTCAATGGTTTGTCAAGGGAGACAGCTATGAGCACTCTTTGGAATACGGCTAGGAGAATGCGTGGCTGGAACCATACAAATGAAAGTGAGGAATACTCTGACCGTTGGATTTTCAAATTTGCAAGAAAGGTTTGTCCCGATTCCGTTCCTGCACAAAGCGTCGTACGCGACATTCCGCTCCAATGCGACTATGAGAATTTTTCGATGGTGGAATTCTCAATTGCCCTCCTCTCATGTAACAATTCAGCTCCGGGGTCGGACAAGATTAAATTCAACTTGTTGAAGAATCTTCCCGACTTGGCAAAACAGCGTTTGCTGAACTTGTTCAACAAGTTTCTGGAGCTGAATATTGTCCCGCATGACTGGAGACAAGTGAGAGTGATAGCCATACGAAAACCCAACAAGCCGGCTTGCGATCACAACTCGTATAGGCCGATTGCAATGTTATCCTGTATTCGTAAATTGTTAGAGAAAATGATTCTAATTCGTTTGGACAAGTGGGTTGAAGCGAACAATTTGCTGTCAAATACGCAGTTTGGCTTCCGCCGAGGTAAAGGGACGAACCTCTCGCGCTGCTATCTTCTGAAATCCAAATCGCATTTGCTCGTAAAGAACAAATGGCTTCCGTTTTTCTCGATATCAAAGGGGCATTTGATTCAGTTTCCATGGAAATTCTCTCAGAGAAACTTCATAATCGTGGACTTTCGCCAATTCTGAATAATTTCCTGTACAATTTACTCTCAGAACAGCACATGTTTTTCAATCATGGCAGCTTGAAATCTTCTCGATACAGTTTTATGGGCCTACCACAAGGCTCCTGCCTAAGCCCCCTCTTGTAAAGTTTTTACGTCAATGATATGGATGATTGTCTAACTAGAAACTGCACGCTGAGACAACTTGCAGACGATGGAGTTATTTCCATCACCGGTACTAATCCCGCCGTTCTGCAAAAATCCTTGCAAGATACCCTGAACAACCTGTTCACGTGGGCCCTCAAGCTGGGTATCGAATTCTCTACGGAGAAAACCGAAATGGTCGTTTTTTCTAGGAAGCACGAACCTACCCAATTCCAGCTTCACCTACCCGGTAAAGCGATCAGGCACTCAATGTTTTTCAAATACCTTGGAGTATATTTTGACTCTAAATGTACCTGGGGAATACACATTGCGTATTTGAAACAGAAATGCCAGCAAAGAATCAATTTTCTCCAAACAATAACCGGAACATGGTGGGGCGCCCATCCAGGAGACCTCATTCAGTTGTACAAAACAACGATATTATCAGTGTTAGAATATGGCAGTTTTTGCTTCCGATCAGCTGCCAGGATTCATATTCTCAAGCTGGAGAGAATACAATATCGTTGCTTGCGTATAGCAATGGGGTGTTTGCATTCGACACATACGATGAGTCTCGAAGTCTTGGCAGGAGTACCCCCGCTTACTCTTCGATTCACAGAATTATCCTACAGATTTCTCATCCGTTGCAAGATCATGAATCCATTGGTGATTGATAACTTCGAAAATCTACTCCAACTGACTCCTCAGTCAAGTTTTATGTCTTTGTACCATGATTTCCTTACCCATGAAGTGCACCCTTCACCGGGCATCTCCAACCAAGTTTGCTTCCCATACTTTTGCAATTCCTCTGTCAATTTTGATCTGTCCATGCGACAAAAAATCCATGGAATCCCAGATCATCTACGCTCCGATTCTATTCCGCTGATATTTTCGACAGAATATGGGAAAGTTAGATCTGATAAAATGTTCTTTACTGACGGTTCATTCATAAACGGGTCCACTGGCTTCGGCATCTTCAATGAAAATTCCAATGCCTCTTTCAAACTCAAAGATCCTTGTTCCGTGTATGTCGCTGAACTGGGTGCGATATACTACGCACTAGGGATCATTGAAACACTGCCCATCGACCATTATTTTATTTTTTCAGACAGTCTCAGCTCAATAGAGGCAATTCGTTCAATGAAAGTTGATAAACGCTCATCTTATTTCCTAACAAGAATAAGACATCTATTGAGTGTTTTGGTCGAAAAATTATTCAAGATTACCTTAGCATGGGTTCCCTCTCATTGCTCGATTCCGGGGAATGAGAAAGCGGACTCGCTAGCTAAGGTGGGCGCTTCAGAAGGTACACTTTTTGAAAGGCAAATTGCCTATAATGAATTTTTTCACATTCCTCGTCAGGACACACTCGTTAGTTGGCAGCGCATGTGGAGTGAAGATGAGTTCGGTCGCTGGTTACACACGATTATTCCTAAGGTTTCGACGAAAGCTTGGTTCAAGGGATTGAATGTAGGTCGTGATTTCATTCGCGTGATATCTCGGCTTATGTCCAATCACTACAACCTAAACGCGCATCTGTATCGCATTGGGCTCGCAGCAAACAATCTTTGTGATTGTGGCGATGGCTACCACGACATCGAGCATGTTGTCTGGTCGTGTATCCGGTTCCATGCTGCTCGCTCTCAGCTCTCTAGAGCACTGAGAGCAAAAGGCAGACAATCGGATATCCCCGTCCGGGATATCTTAGGTAGCCGTGATCCTGATCTTCTGCTTCATCTATACCTGTTCCTCAGAAACGCCGATGTCAACGTTTAATGATGTTTCCTTCGTTGTGTCCCTGTTTCATATCTTAGTCGCGGCAATACATACACACACTCTTTACAGATACACGGGCCAAAGGTTGTGCAGTCCACTGATCATTCAACAAGAGCCAAAGGTTGTATCGCTCATGACAACTCTACACGAGCTGATGTTTGCGCCGGCTAGTGACCATTCTATCCTGGATTCCTCGAGTCGAGAAGACGCACCACGCTAGATATGGGGTACAGACTAGGGGGCGTTGCTGATTAATGGTCAGCTGCATCCCAAAAGGAAGTATCCCGTGTCGGGCACAGGTACAGAGCATTGGAGACAGCAACATCACAATTACGAAAACACTTGTAATACTAACCTCGAGCCAACCGCGAGTAATCGGTTACATATTACTAACATAGTTATAAGGCAAACATTGTCGAAATATTGAACTCCCGGCCCCGTCAGGTTGACGCCATATGAGCCTTAATAAAAATATATATTTTGGATAAAAAAAATAAATAAGCTAAGTACTAGTAAAGTTATTCAAATTGTGTATCATTAGGGTTCCAATCGATTATTTTTACATTTTTTTACACCCCTGATGGTTATTTTTCGCTTATTGACCCACATTTCTCTCACTTGAAATCGTTGCCCTTTTTTGAATTTAGAAAACTGTTGCCGAAATATCTTACTGAAAACGTTGCACCTAAAACTGCATTTTTTCCTTTATTATGTTTTCTATCACAAATATAATGTATTCTCGTGGACAATTTCGTGACTATCTCTCCTTTACAATCAATCAATGTAAACAAAATCACTTAATATTCTTTTTTGTCGTTATTTCCAGGTAATTTCACAGTTTGAGCACACTTCGAATCATTTAGGAACACAGATTACAGGTATCACTAACAAATATCATATATAATAGCTTTGTGTGTAGTATCCGGTGCAGAGATTTGTTTTTTCACATCTCTCACTGAGAGTTAAAATCAACAAACATGTCAAGTTTTTTATAAAAAAGCTTTAGACATTGATAACTGTTTTGACTGCTATAATATTTTGATAATTAACATTGTACTGTAGTTTCCGACTCGCCGCGCAAACAAGAAGCGTTGCGATGAAGCATTAATAAGAAGAAAAATTATTGCAAAGTACGAGAGTATGAAAATGTAATTCACCTTCTCTATTACACAGTCTCGTTCTAGCAAGCAAGCAGTCAACCGTCTTCCTTGAAGCTAAGAGAGGAGGTCATCGTGGCCAAATGGTTGCGCGCTTACTAGGCGACCGATCATGGGTTTAATGTCAGGAGGGCCTACCAGTGAAAATCTTCTAAATGATATTTTCAAGGGTAGAGACGAATTAATTCATAGTATATTTTGTATCCCAAAAAGTGGAAAGAAATCTTAATTTTATAGCACTCCGTGAGCATCGAACCTAGCAGTTCTATTGAAACACACATTAAAGGGCACTCGATACAAAGAAATGAAAATGATTTTTTACTCGTTCTTTTCTCTCTAGCAGAGTCATTTTCAATTTATTCATTTTAGTCTATCTGGAGTGAAATGAAATCGATAATGAGGCTGAAGTGTAAGAATAATTGTGTATTATTTACGCATACTGAAACAGCTGTTCGTTTTGCTTCAGACCGTCTTCCAAAAAAAGACATATAAGGGCAAAGCAGTTACGCCTACTACAACACCACCGGTGCCGGCAACTGACTGCTCATGTTAATCTATTGCAAAACCTTCACTTCACCGTTTTCATTTGTTTCAGTGAGTACCTTTCGGATACAACAACGATAAACTCAATATGAACTGCTCATATGAATCAATGTTTCAATTCGCTCTGAGAATGTCAATTGACTACTTCGCTTCAGTGTGAGGAATGAAACAAATGGACATGAAATGAAAGCAGCGTGTGAAAAGGAAGAGATATTTTTTCATTGATTATTGAAATTATTGAAAAGAGAGCCGTCATGTTCAACGTGAATAAGGTGCAACTTGGAATGCATTAGATTCATTTTTGAATGACGTTTTGTCAATGAAAGTGATTTTGTGAGTGCCACCACGAGTCTATCTACTGTTCGTTCAGTAGCAGAATGTACCAGTGGATTTTTATTTAGTATTTTTATGCCAAATGATGATAGATCAATTTCGAGTTGCCAATGAAAATGGTCATCTCGGATTTCTAAAAGTTACCCCATAAAAAATGTTCACCGCCCCGAAAAAACACCCTATGCCAAATTTCAGCCCAATCGGACTTAAGAGTGGCGCAAAGCGGTCAAAGTTTGAGTTTTTTAAAAATCGAAAAAATCCCCCAAGGGGGGAGGAAATCGAGGTTTTCGAAAAAAAAAATGTTGATGCCAAATGTCTTAAAATTGCATAAAACGTCGAGATCTAGTGTCATCTCGAAAAAAACATTTTTTGTCAAAAATCGGCATTCTGGGTTTTTTACGGAGTACGAAACGAAAAGTATGGTTTTGGGTGCCAATAAAAATAGTTATCTCGGTTCATCATTCGGAACTTGCTATGAAATGTTGATTTGCACGATAATATACCCTGTGCAAAATATTAGCTCATTCGGATTTGAAATTTTACCGTTTGTGACCAGTATTTAAATGAAAAAAATGGCAACATTGAAAAAGGTCAATTAGAGAATACAGCAATAGAGGGTCCTGAAATTGATTTCACGAGTAAGTGGCTACGAAGATCACCGTTTTCACGAGTTATAATATTTTTTTGACTCCAGAATAATTTTTACAGATTCAGCATTTTAGCTTTAGATTTATTTAGAAAATCGTAGCTCGGAAACCTTTGGGTGTATAGAACAATTGTCTCAGAACGAGTATAAAAAACTCTATGATGAAAAATGTGACAAAAATATACACTGAGAGAAATTCAAATCCTTCTATCGAGCAGCACATCAAGATCAGAATATTGTTAAACCGGTGAATGTGAAAGTTACCCAATCCGTAAATTTTTCAAATACACTTTTCAAATAACTTAATGTGTTTGAAACAGTTGTGCAACATTTACCCGAATACCATTCACCCGAAACACGTTTACTGGAAGTGCATTCACCCGAATGTAACAAGTACCCGAATGTAACAAAAACCCGAATGCAACATTTTCCCGAATGAGCGTCTATATAAATGCTACAAATACTCGAATGAACATTTACCCGAATGCGAAAATTACCCAAATGAAAAAAGGAAAAATCCTGATAACAAATGAGATTTAATCAACACAACACAAAAATACGTAGTAAAATGAAAAATTATAATGCGGAAATTTGAAAATGATGTGGGAAGCTTCGCTGTTTTATTTTTTGAAATTAGTGTATTAACATGCCGTCTTCTTTTCTTTCCGCGTTGCCCTTTAAAGCTAAGTGGTTAATCAGAAATGAACACGGGCTCTGGAATATTTTTTTTAAAATTAAGTAGGTGATTTCAACATGAAAAATATAAAGCATAAATATCTTAGAAATGTGAAACGAATTGGAAAGAAAAAAAATGGTGCTCACGTATCAACGCTACCATAGTGCAATTTTTTTTATGAATTTATTTTTTCGCAATGAAAATTATTATGGGGTCAATGTAATGGGACCGAAGTCCCCACATCTAACGAGGATAAGGTACAAAGGCGGCCCCAAGCCGCTGAGGTGACGCAATCCGAGTCGGCCGCCGACTTGCCGTTGGAAGCAGCGGCAAGCAAACCCGTGTTCCACTGACTGCCCGGTTAGTATGGAACATAGGAGACGATCCCTTAGTTACGTCCAACCGAGCGTTGGCGAGATAAATGTTGCATTAGCGAGGTAAATGTTGCATTGGGATAAACGTTGCATTCGGGTAAATGTGCACTCAAGTAGATGTTCCAATCGGTAAATATTACATTCGTGTAAATGGCGATTCGAGTAGAAGTTCCATTCGGGTATCTGTCGCATTCGGGTATTTGTTACATTCGGGTGATTGGAATTTGGATGAATGTATTTCGGGTAGCTGTCGTTCGGGTAACTGTCTTTCGGGTAAATGTGACATAATTGTTTAAAACGTTTTCCGAACAACTAATTTCAAAATATCAATGCAATCTATAGTAATAGTAATGGTAAATGAATGTTTTTTTTTGTGGAAAGTTGAACTAAATGGTCCACTTTTAACAGACAAGCGAAGAACAATTCTACGAATGGCAAAGTTTCAATAGTTTGTATTTTTCCGAGAATCGTTCATTTCGCCTCATCACGCCTTGATAAGCGTGTTATTGGTTATTGGAGGTTATTGGAATAATTCACATAATTCACATAATTCACAGCATATCCTGTTTTCATTTACTATGCTGAAAAAAGAACAATATAAAAATCAGATTTATTTTGAAACAAAAACCATAGAAGAAAGCGATTTTTGTCTGATAGGTCTTTTTTTAAATGAAGTTAAATTTTTTTTATCCCATCTGTTCATTTTATTAGGCTCATTTAGCAATTCAGCTGTAACAGAGCCGAATTTATTCGTATAATTTTTTATCTAACGATAATTCTGTTGTATATTACACAGTAGCCATTTTTTGGTGTAAGAGTATTCCTATCTTATCGATACACTTTTTTTATCTATTACACAGTAGCCATTTAGGCGTAAGAGTTCTCCTGTGAAAATAGGAATATTCTCACGCCCAAAAAAGGCAACATATGTACCGATAATGATGCCTTTTTTCGGCGTGAGAATATTCCTATTTTCACAGTTGGATTATACACAGCGGGACTGTTGATACGAGGCTTCCATTGTTGTGTTATTAACAGGATTAACGTAACATGATGACTGTTGCGTGGACGTAGTAACTAGAATAACACACAAAGATGGTCAATTAAGGGCCCTGAGTTATGAGCTCATGATCGTTCGTTTAGTAGCGGATACGCAACCAATTAGGCTAGGAAGACCCCCTAGAATTTTTTGTGTGAATCATTTTAACTTATGTCTTGAGAATTTTTCGTACAGCTGTTTGGCTGTCAAAAAGATGATTGAGAAAAAACACCAAGGTTGCTGTTGTTGAAACGCGAACAGCTTATGAAAAGGAATATTTTCTTAAATTATTCAAATGTGCTAAAAAACTGGGAATAGCTCGAAAACGATAGCTTTGTCTATGAGTTTTATTATTTTAATGACCTCTTAGATCATATTACTACATCGAAGCATGCTTATTTTCGAAATAATCGAGAGTTAAAGAATTTTTATTCAGAAGCTCCTGGAAATTTGAGCAAAATTCTCGACTCGAAGTTTATCCAATCAAATGTAAAAAAAAACACACAAAAGTGTATGAGTTATTCGAAATTCAGTGTTAATTCACATTTTTCCCAAACAAAACATTTTTTTCTCATGGTATTAGGCTGGGGAAAAAGTAATCCATTACAAATGAAACACAAATTTCTGCATTACACGAGAAATTAATCAAGAAAATGAAACCAAATTAGGCATATTGAGGTTTTAGGGTGCAATAAATGTTTCTATGATGGTTAGACTCTCCACCCCCCCTCTCTAAGGGGGGACTGCCATACAAATGAAACTCAAATTTCTGCATTACTCGAGAATTATTCAAGCAAATAGAACCAAATTTGGCATGTGGAGATTTTAGGGTGCAGTAAATGTTTTTACGGTGGTTAGACACTCCACCCCCTTTTTAAGGGAGAGCTGCCATATAAACGAAACATAAATTTCTGCATTACTCGAGAATTAATCAAGCAAGTCAAACCAAATTAGGCATATGGAGGTTTTAGGGGGCACGAAACGTTTCTATGGTGAATCGACACTCCTTCCCCCCTATCTAAGGGGGGCTGCCATACAAATGAAACACAAATTTCTGCATAACTCGAAAACTAATCAAGCAAATGGAGCCGAATTTGGCATATGAAGGTTTTAGGGGGCAAGAAACATGTTGATAAGAGCAAAACTCGCGAAAGGAATTGTCCGATTTAGGGCTTTCTTTATTCTATCATATTTTCTGTATCAAACATTTATTCCATGTAACGGAGAAACATGTTATTTGCAAGTGGTTGAAAAATCTTGAACGAGAATTGTGTCTGAAAATAATCTGATATTATAATGACGAGTTTTGGTAGAAGTACTAAGAATTTTATAGTAAAAGGTAATTTTAAAGGGTAGATTAGAAAAAATCAATCAATGAACAGTTCTGCGATTGGACCTATGAACGTGCGCTTAGTAAAAAAACGTGAATATGATAACGAAAAATAAATTTTAGGCGGGACGAAGTTTGCCGGGTCAGCTAGTTTGTTGAATAAAGATTCATTCCAAAGTATGGACGATGGATTCAGAGAAAAATTCTAATATTTATTTCCCTGCAATTGACTGTACACCCAAAATTGATTTTTAGCTCATAGCTCATTTAGCATCCCGATGTATGACATTAAATGAGACATAACATAACAGAAAATGTCATGACTCACAAATACTGGTAAGCATTTGTATAATATACATTATACAGCAATATAAGATTAATACGAGTGAGCGAAACAAAAGACAAATAAGCTTTCCGCATACTTTGCCACATACACGGTCCAGACCGAGATAGATATTATTCTCCTTCATGCGCTCCTTTTTTACTCTTAGAAAACACTTCCCAACTTCATTTTGTAATCAGGTGCAATATTATCACGTATTTGCTGAACAACTGCTGAAGCATCATTAGCCATGTGGATAGCGTGGTCGTGTAAAATAGCTTTGCATTCCAGCCGGCCTTGGTTCGATCCCCGTTGACGTCGTATGGACTTTTTTTTTTGGCGCAATCCCAAGTGAAATGAGAAAAGAAAACAGAAAGAGATGTCTACACGCATACGTACAAACCATTTTAAAGCTTTTAAAACAGCTCATTATTTGCGCATTTGACTCTCCAGCACACTAAATGGCATCATTTCTGCCAAAGATGAAATGTTTTCTGCCAACGTTAGTTTGGGTGTAGCTTGTGATGAAAATAGAACATTTACAACAATGTTGGACGAAAAAAAAACTTGACGTAAGCGAAATGAACCCCAAATCTTCGCCCGAAGAAAATCATACTATGTTTTTGGTGGGATTTGAAATGAGTTCTGTATTTATGAGCTATTACAAAAAAAAAACCTGTCATCCTACAAGTATGGCAAACATGATTTAGGAAGATAGAATATATAAGCTGCCTGCGTGAAGGATGAGGAAAGATTGTTAAAAAAATATGCTTTTGTTTACCCAAAAATCGACGTTAACTTTCGGACAACCCAATATGACTTACCCTGATTTCTCCTGATTTTAATTTAAATTTTTCCTGATTTTTGAAAATTATAGTTGGCACCCCGGTCACATCGTAGGACAAGAATGAATCATGATTTAACCATATTCCATACTTTTTGCTAAGAAAAACTAAAAATACTCCTTTATATTGACATAGTGCGAAAATTTGAATTGGTTATTGGTTTTTCCAAAAATGATCCCCAAACTAGAAAACTCGATCCATACTTTCGTCTTCGATTACCAACCCATGAATCATAGTCCTCTGTTCACAGAGTCGCCCCGCCCGCCGCCGAACTCAACTCACTTCGCCTTATCACCGTCAACCATCCCAACCTTTGGATTATTCAAATTGTGGTTTAACAGCGCCCGGCCTCGCGATGAATAGAAGATTCCACACGGCGGAATCATCCGATTCCGCGGAATTTTGCATCGACCATGAACCTATTTTAGCTTGGAAGCACACTATGTGTGGAGAACTAAATGGAGTGATAGACGCTTATGCTACGTTTGTTGGCCATCGTTTCTAGTAGTAGTAGTGATGATTCGGTTGGTATGTGTTGGGTTGATGCGAATGAATCATTGATGTAAAGTATATGTTGTTTTTTTCCTACTGTTGACACCGAAGAACTCTAGCATACGAAACACCGGCGCGCGGTTATACACAGCGACCGCTGCGAGGTTCAATTCTCGTTCACAATGCCGTTTCGAAGATATGCATATCTGCCTGCGTTGTTTAGATAGTCGAACAAGACAAACTACAAGAACCGGTGAAGGAGAGCAGCAGCTGCTGCGCTTGTTTCAACGCTGAAGGACCAAGCCGTGGACGCGAGGTGAATGGAATCTTAAACTATCAAGAGTGCCGGCGGAAAAAGCGATGATTCATTCCTTTGCAATGGGCAGTTTTTTTTGGTCTGTTTGGTGTGCGTTATAATGGCAATCGATACGGAATTTGTGTTGATTGTTTGCTGGTCTCGACGGTCAGGTTGTTAATGAGACATAATGATCGGAGAGACTGAGGCGAGCCATCCAATCCGTTAGGTGCCTAAAACATTAATACTAGCGGAGATAATAGGTATTAAGAGCAAATCAAATTAGTCACCCAAAGGAGTCTCAAAATTCGGCTGAACCTATTTACGATTCATTGCCAGCAAATGAAAGGTAGGTAAGATAATTTCTATGAAAAACTCTGCCTGCTTTTTGTTGCAAACTTTGAAAATTTTAGTCTTTTGCGGTTTTTGAGATGTCAAGACCAAAGAGACCCTAGCTGCTCATATAATTTTTGGAAAACTGTTAGATTAGAAACGTATTATTTTTCATTTTTGAGGTATTGATTTTCTCCATTTTCGCTGATTTCATTGCATATACGCAGATAAATACTTTTAGAAGCAGGAAAAATTGTAAACCGCATAGTAAAAGCTTATTTTTAGTCTAAAGTTTTGAAAAATGTCGTTCTTAGGATCTGCAAATCGTTGATGCGTTGAAAAAGCAAAATTCCTCTAAGAAGTAACGTGTCATCGACAAAGCAATTCCACCGCACGTTCCAATAACAGAAAATCGTCACAGTAACGTGAAAAATTGCGCGTTTCAAAGCTACCTAAACTAATGTCCTTCTTTAAATTTGTGCAGTTCCGCACCGTCTCCCAAACCTCGTTACGAGAAAACATCCTTCCTTTGAGCGCATCTTCAAACGCCACTTATCAACGTTTCCCGGCGAAGTAAAAAGTGCTCCACAACCCATTTCCGGGTGTGTTGTCATATGTTCGGGAAATGTTTACCTGTACTGCGAATGTCACAAGGATATCGTGGGAATGGAATGGAAGTGGAAGTGTAAGCCGGCAAAGTGTAACCGTGAACAAAAGTAAAAGTTCTGCGAGCACACACATTTCTTCCGTTTGAGTGCTGTACATAGTGATTTAGCTCGAGATGCACTCAAGCAAACTATTAGCAGTGAATACATCGTTCGTTAAGAGTTCTCGTCCACTTGACCCACATACGGACAGACGCGGACGGTGGTGGCACGGCTGCTCGTGGCTTCGGGCACCGGGGTGGGATGGCGATACCTCTGCAAATAGCCTCTGATCTAGCATTATTTTACGAAGGGCGACTTGGAAATCTTTACTAGGATCGATTGTTCAAATAATTGGTTACAAACTTTCTGGAGAACAAATTCTGGTTGTGTTCGTTTAATTTTGCTGCTGGGAAATGCCATGCAAAACTTCGGTTGCATTCTAGACATTGTTTGGAACACTGGAAGTAGAAGATATTTCATTACCTAGACTGTTCTGAAGGAGCCATGCAGATTTCACGGTGATGATTTCGTCATTTTTGTACCGGATTGCGTTGAGGTACCACATTCCAGATCAATATCCTAGACTTCAGATTCGGGATTCGAATCAGAATTCTAGATTTTGGAATTTAGGCCAAATAAAAAGCTTTAATTCTGGATATAGGTCTATAGATCTATGATATCAGATTCCATACCCGAATTGCAGATTCAGATTTTGTATTCATATCCAATAAAACACATGGGGAATTTTAAGAAGATTGGATTCAAGGATTTGAGATCTGAAATTTCAGAATCATGTATGTTTAAATAAGAAAAAGTATTTTTACTTAATTGATTTATCAATTTTTGGATTTTCTTTCATTTTCAATATTTTAATTTTTCAGTTAAAAAAAACAATTTTTGGATTGTTCAAGTCTTCGATATAACAATTTCCCAATTTTTAAATTTTTAATTTTCAGATTTGTGCATATTCTAATTTTTGATTTCTCAATTTTTCTATCATTTTTGATTTCTAATTCTTCAATCCATTAAATTTTTGTGCGCTTCGCATTTTTGATATTTTTTATTTTCAAGTTTCAAATTGTTGGATTCTTCAATTTTTATTTTTTTTTATTTTTATTTTTTTTTAATTTTGTTTATTTCTAAATTTTGTAATTTTTAACATTACAATCTTTTGCTTTGTTGTTAATTTTAGAATTTTTCAGTTTTTCAACTTTTCAATTTTTGCATTTGTGCTTTCTCGCATTTTTAATTTTTGATTTATTTTTTTATTTTTCATTCTTTATATTTCTCAATGTTTTAGTTTTTCGATTCTTAAAAGATTATTTTTTTCTAATTTTAAACTTTTTTATGTTTTAATTTAGTTTAGTTGAGTTAATGTTATATTTTTTTTTATTTCTTTTCCTTTTATTTTCAAGTTTCTATATTGCCTAATTTCCCATTTTGTAAATTTTCCCGTTTTAATTTTTCTTTTTTTCGTATTTTCATATATTTTAGTTTTGTTAATTAACATTTATTGAATTTTTCAAATTTCTTTTTGTCAATTCTTAATTTTTTTCAATTTCAGTTTTTTAATGTTTCAATATTTCAATTGTTGAAATTTTCGATTTTTCGATTTTTGCATGTTTTGTTAAATTTTTTCTTCTTTTTTGGTTTTGAAAACTTTAAACTTTTCAGTTCATTCGCCTCTAGCGAATTTCCAATGTTCTATTTTCTCAATGTTTTTTCATCGTTCTATTCTTTTAGATTTGAAATTTTTATTCGAGGGTTTTTTTTTCAATATTTAAATTTTGAATTTCCCAATTCATCAATTTTGTATTTTTTTTTATTTTTAAATTTCCCTTTTTAAAATTTCAACATTTACTTTTTTTTAATTTTTCGATTTTCAATTTTTCAATGTTTTAAGTTTTCAATTTTCAGAAGTTCATTTTTTCAAATGTTAGTTTTTTACCTTTCAATTTTTAAATTTTCAGCTTCTTTTTGCAACTATTATTTCTTTTCAATTTCAGTTTATCATGTTTCAATTTTTAATTGCTAATTTTAGTTTATTGAATTTACAATTTTTCAATTCCGGAAATTTACAAATCTTCTATTTTTCAATTTTTAATTTTTTCAATAAATTATATCTTTTTTTTTTCAAATTGTGAATGTTTGATTTCTTTATTTTTCATTTTTTTTAATTGTTCAGTTTTTTCAATTTATGTATTCTTCATTTTTTGCCTTATCAATTTTTCAATTTTCAGTTTGTTTATTTTTCAATTGGTTCTTTTTCGAAATTTTAATTTAGGCGATTCGCTTTTTCGATATTTAAATTTTGAAATTTTTCAATTTTTCAGTTCTATTCTTCAGTTTTAATTTTAAATTTTTTGTTTTTTTTAAATTTCCTTTTTTTAACATTTCAATTTTTCATTTTTAATTTTTTTTATTTTATTGTTTTTCAATTTATCTATTTCTCTATTTCCCTCCTTTTTAGTTTTTTAATTTATAAATCATTCAATTTTTCAAATTTTATTTTTTTGGTCTTTAATTTTTGCATTTTCAAATTTTTCTTCATTATTCTCGATTTCAATTTTTTAAAGTTTTTGATATTTTAAAATTTTAAATGTTTTTTTTTTTCATTTTTAAATTTTTTTAGTTTTGAAAGTTTTATTCGAGCGTTTCGCTTTTTTAAATTATCAATTTCAGAATTTTTGATTTCGATTTTTTTAAGTTTTTTGATTCTTTGTTTTTGAATTTTTCACAATTTAATTTAAATTAAATTTCAATTTTTAATTTTTTCAATGCTTTTGTCAATTTTCGAATTTAGGACTTTTTTCAAAATTCAACGAGTTTTTTTTACTTCTAATTTTACAATTTTTGATTTTTGAATTTTTAAGTTTTTCAATTCTTTTAATTTAGTCAAATTGGTTGTTTTTTCTTAAATTGGTACATTTGTGTTGAAATTCTTCATTTCTTTTTTTTTTAATTAGATTTTTGATTAAGATTTTTAAAAAGGGTTTGGGAATTTGTGATTTCAGATTTTTAAGAAGATTTTTATGTTTTACGATCTAAGGATTTTGGAAACGTAGAATTTTAGCAGTTTAGGAATTGAGGATACAATTTTTATTTTTTAAATGATAAAAAAAATAAAAATTTATAAAATTTTAATCTTTTGCTTTTCTTTTTTTTCTTTATTTTTTTTTTTGGATTTAATTCACTAATTTAGAAATTTAGGAATTTAGTAATATACAAATTAAAATATTCTGAAATTTGAGAATTTAGGATTCCAGAACTTTCGGCATTCAGGAATTTAAGAATTTGAGAATATAGGGATTCATGGATTTATGAATTAAGGGATTTAGGAACTTAAGAATTTGGAAATACATGAATTTCGGAGTTCAAAAATTGAGATACTGTTTTATAAAATAAATTCAAAAATACAAATTACAGTACAATGCAGTTTGGAAATTTTGTAACGATTCGCAGAGATTTTAACGATTTGAAGAGATTTTTCTCAAGTGACGAGTATTTTTAATTTTTGTTCTTTAGAATATACATTTGCTCACAGTTTGTTTACTTTTTCGTTTAGGGTGTTTCTGTTTCTGCAAATCCGCTTACTTCGGTTGGGTGTTGATAAGTGAAAATCCGAAGATGATTGATGCATTGATATCATGATTTTCCTGGTTTTACCATATACTGTAATAACACTGTTAGTATTTGACTTACCTAATAAAATACAGGAATTCAAGCCTTTCTTCTTCTCATCAAATTCGTAATATTCTTCATATTGCATACCATGAAGCGAATCGTGATTCTTCTCACACCAAACTTACTTACCTCTATCTATTAGAAAACAATTTCAAACATCAATTTGTAATGAGATGTAATATTACAGGGAAACTTCGATATAACGTACCCTCGTTATAACGTACCCTCGATATAACGTCACTCGATATAACGTACATTTTACCTCGATATAACGTACACATTATCAAAGTCAAAAAAAATAATTTTTTGAATATCTTTTTCTGAAAGAACAACAAATTATCTGTGTTTTGATACTGAAGCTTGTGTTGTAACTTCAACCAATCCCGAAATACAACTGTTTTGTGATTTCGGATTCTAAATGAATAAAAAACTTTAATCAACAGAACGAAGGGAAACATCATGAAAAAAGTTGGCTTCGTCTTCTTATTGATTTTATTCATCAACTTTACTCAAACAGCAACACAATAATGTAATATAAGCTACGTTTCAGAGTTCTTTATTATGTTTCGATATAACGTTCAATTCGATACAACGTACAATTTTGAAAGTAAAATGTACGTTATATCGAAGGTACCCTGTACCACTCTCCTGCGCAACAACATTATTAGCTATGGAGCAATTCCACGCCGAATCAGCCGGCCGCTGACCCGACCTTCTCCGATGTTCTTTCAACTTGGTACTTACGATGGAAGCTTCCCAAAAACACAATTTTCATTATCATATGACCAATTTAAATTACGACTGATTTTTGGAAAGGGCGTAATCGAAATCATCGATCTTTCTTTCAAAAAATCGTCACTCAAAATCCAGATGTCTGATTGAAATATGGTGTTCGACAAAGTTGTTGGAAAATCAATGAACTATTTAAGAAAATTAACATTTTAAATGCACTGTTAAAAAATCTTACCCAAAAACTGAATTTAATATTAAAAACTTTTATATCACAAAACACTCCTCCTTCGATATTTTTTTTTGTATATTTTTAGTGGAAACCTCTTTCAATTTAACAATGTTTTATGTACAATGGCGCTGTGATAAATTCAACAAAATGGAGATATGAACTTTTGAAAATAAATGAAATTTCAATACTTTGTAGAATCTTAACAATTTAAGAAAAGTAATATAAAAAATGAAATCTACATACGATTCAACATAAAAACCTACATATAGCGTTTTGTTATGGGACCAACCGTTCTCGAGATATTGCCATTTTTTAAAGTGAAAACGATGTCAGTGAAATTTCTATACGATGTCAGAACATTTATTTGTTGTTATTTTATTCATTGTTATTTCCATCGAAAATTCTTTCACTCACCATTTATATTTGTGAAGAAGAAAGCAATAGATACAAAAAAATAATATTTTTCGACTATTGTTTATTTCAACTATGATTATTTATATACAGAAAATATTCCAGGTTCTTCTTTGGAATTAGAATATATCTCAGCTTCCATCTTGTCTCCAGAAATAGTTATAAATGACTGATATTTATGAGTACTAGGAATTTATTTCGCTTTCTTAGAAATCTGTTCAAATTTCTCTTCAGCTAATCTATAATCATGTTTAAAAACATAACAGAAGGATTTTTTAGTTTTAAAATTTGGCTTACAATCATTGGCCCAATCATAAAGCTCTTGAATTTTTCAGCGGATTCTCATGCTGCCTTGCGAAACTAGCTCTTCTTGCCATTCGTTTGAAAGTTCCTCTCATTGCATGGACCTTTGCCATGTGAAGTTGCAAAAAATTGCCAGTCAAATTCGTAAATTCACATAGACTAGCAAAGTTTTTTCTATTCTTGTACTGAGAAGCAGCACCATCTGGCATAAAGATACACTTTTTATAGATACAGTCGATTTCAAATGTCCCAATAATTTCGATACAAACATCTGTACTGCAACGGCATCATGTTTCAAAACATCTGAAATGACAAGAAAGCTAAAGTTCTACAGTGTATCATTTTCATTGCAATAAACTACAAACAGGTGTGTTGTGCACTGGGAATTATTCCAATGATAGCTCCGAACCTAATCTCGTAAAAGTATAATTTTCGGAAAAACCACATATTATTATAACTTCTTTTTCTGCCAAACATTGTTTTCTTGTTTTTGAAAATCTTGCTTGTTCATTTTCAAAGAAATCGTGATGTATCAATTTATCAATTTTCTTCTCAAAACATGAGCAAAATTCTTCGGAAGGCATTTTATTCAATTCGATACATCTATCAGTTGACACCCACTGCTCAAAAGCCACCTGTATAACATTATTTTATTCAATTGAGCTTGAAAGTTTTTTTTTTCAAATGACGATACTTCATTACAATTCACACAAACACTATATCCTTGTGCAGAATTTATTGGAGTTTTCAAAACTACCTTTCGATTTGTGGTGCGATGGTTGTTTATTGAATTATTCATCATCAAAGACGAAGGGGTAATTTTTGTTCCAAACTGAAATATCTCTGTATGGGAAGGACCTACAGGAACGTTCTAGGAACCAAATGGAAGCTGGTTGATAAGGTTAATTGGATTTGCTGTTGATTTGGTTAGCAAAAAATTGTGTTAGTCTAGAAAATCTTTGAAAAAACAGAATAATCGATTTTTCATTTCTTCCCGACATATGCGTTGATTTTTCGGGAAGTTACAGCATGTCAAAAATCACTTAAAATTTCCGACTAAGCACTCTGCTCCTCTAATTTTTTGTGTGAGTGTGTAAATGCTTAGTAGAATAATCTCTGAAATGGTTTTTTCATTGTAGAATCAGATGACGGTAATTGATTGATGAGTCGTTCTTGCCTTCGCTAAACAATCGTATGTCGCAATTTATTTCATGTCAATGCATTGAAAACGCTGCTGTTAATATTATTGGCCTCGAAAAGAGTTTCATTACATTTTCATGCTCGAGAGAAGCGCAGCTGTCACCCTTAGTGGAGGAAGTTTTGTTACTGGCAAGCAAAACCTAATCACATACAAAATTCCAGAACATTTGCTTTCTTGGTGACTCAACAAGAGAAATAAACTCTTTTTGTTAATAACAACCTCGAAAACAGTAGCAATGCTTCATTATTATCAATATTAGCGCAAATGCAATCCTAGTTGAAGGCAGTTTTGCAACTGGCACGCGAACCCAAATAACTTATAACATTCCAGTAAGACATTCAAGATGCTTGGTATACCCCAAATAACCGGCTACTTTGATGTCGGCAAAATATGTTCTAGAGAATAGTTGACGGGACGGTGACGGTGACGCTGTATGTGTAGCGCACTTGACGCGAAAAACGAACAGAAAAATCAAACGACGATATCCAAGTTGGACTACCACTGGTGGGGTCCAATCTTAGATCGAAGCGCAGCGAAAGCAAAGTGAACTGGATTGTTCAACAGTCCGATGCCGAATGAAAATTTGTCTCAGCGAGATTCACTGTTTATTACTCTAGGCGAGTATTCCCCTTCATTCTTCTACTTTTCCTTTGTTCACGGAGACTTTAAATCCTACGATTTCCCCTCCATTGGTCGTCGATAAGTTGCTCGTTATTGATAGCTCTGTTCGGGAAAGCACACAAATGACAGAACAAATGTATGGGAAAATGGAAACATTTAAAGTTTTCATGAATTTTAACCATTTATTAACCAGTGGATTCTAATGTATGATATATTAAACAAATCTTACGGAATTTCCGATTCGTTTAGTATGTAAATCGCCAAAATCCGTTCGCGGCAAAAGTAGTTATTAACGTTAACTTCAGTTCATAAAAACGTGACCTGTTTTCTGATTTGGCACCCTTAATAAAAGACGTAGTTCTACGTCAAAAGAAAAAAGAAAGAGATATCTGCTTCCATACATACAAACATTTTAAAGCGTTGGGGGACAGATGACATTATTTGCTCATTTGACGCTACAAAGCATGAAAAGACATGGTTTCTGCCGACATATGATGGCTTGAAAAAAATGACATAGAAATCTCAAATGGTGTGTATTATACTTCCATCCGATAACTTGCGACTTTTTTCAAGCGATCGATGCGATCGAGAAATTGTCGAGTTATGAGCGTTCAAAATATTCCGCTTTTTCGTTACATGTTTACTTTCTAGATTTGCATTTTGTGCCTTCCTGCTAAACGTAGTCGCCGTGTTTGATTGACCAGTACAATCCCCTGACTAAAACCCCATCGGAAATATCTAAAATAGTGTCAAAAGGCAGATGGCCAGTCGAAAATTTCGGCATGAAACCAAAGTATGGAATGCTGTACAGAAAGCGTGTAGGCAATCAAATGCGATATGCAGAAAAAAAATTAATAAAATAAAATAAATATTTGAAGTTTTATCATATTACTAACGGACTCATTATCTTTTTTATTATTTTTCAGGTGAGTTGTTGTACCAATTTACCATCTTCCAGCAGCAGCGTACGTAATTCGAAATTCCTCTGAAGCCGTCAAGGTAAACCATGCAGCGTCTAAATATCCATTCCCCACGGTGGATCTTCTTTCGTAAGAGGCGGAAGCCTCGGAGCTATCCGCAGACGCCGAGCCGTTTCTTCGCATAAACAACTTTATTCGAAGCGCAATATCCGAGATGGCAGGGATGTGCGCCGTAACAAGATTGCTTCTGGCTCTCAATTTTCCTGTTCTACCAGAACCACCATCCGTATATAAATTACCCGTGCCTGGGAAATAGCAAAATCATACAAAATATATAACAAACTTGTTGCGGTGAAAATATGACGTCGCGGATTCCATTTGAGAGCAGCGGCTGAGGGAGATGATGATAATTTTTGGAACATCGCGTGAGGTAGAAGATAAAAAAATACTTCTCCAACGTTGACAAAAATGACACACCTCTCGTGGTCATGGAAAGGAGTGGCATAGCAGCAGCAGCAGCGCCACAATTGGCAACATTATCGACACTTTGCCGGTGGCCTCGAAACGAAAAACTCATCATCGCTTCATTAGCATAATCGTTGAGCGTCGCGTGTCGGAAATGGATACTGCGGTTCTGCGGAATGGGTAAATTTTCTTTCGGTCGTCTCTAACCGAGAGCGAGAATGGAAGGGATGGATGGGAGGTCGCGTTTCACCATAATTTAGAATAATGCACTGGCCACCAGTCTCTACGTAATCTTTATTGAGAGAATGTGAGGAAAAAGCGAGCGAGACGAAAATAACTTCATTGAAAAGACTAGACTAGTGAGTAAACCAAAAGAATCTGCGTCATCGGAGAGAAAATAGTGTGTAAACATAATAGGGGAAAAGCACTATTTTGTTGTTGATTTTTGCTTTCATTAACCGGCTCCATATTGTGCAACAAGCAAGAAGCATACGACTTCAAGTCTGCCGGCTATTGATGTAAGAAAGCATAATATCGACTGGCGCAGATGGAGGATGCAATGCCGATACACACATCTCGGGTTAAAAATACATTATCTTTATTGCCAATAAACCACGGAATACGACTGTGGTTTTTACTAAATACTTTGCGATGAAATAGAGGATAAAGACAAATGAGCACGATTTGTCTGAATCATAAACTTGAAATTATCCATAGTGCTGCGCTGTTTTGGATGGTGCTGAAAAGCTATCGGAAATCTCTGTCAATAGGTTAGGTAACAATAAAATAGGGTATACTAGAATGATCAAAAAGTTTTTGAAAATCATTCATGAAATTTAAAATGCAAGGATATTCGTCGAAGTTGATTTCATTCCCGTCAAAATGATTCTCAGCGCTTCTGGATTCATTTCTGATTCTTAATTTTCATTATTTCCATAAACTTATTTCGTGATGTTTTGACGTAAAAATTGTGGGTACAAATCGAAAAAATGAAATATCGGTCGCGTTGCCAAAAATTTCCAGTTCTAGGCGTCACAATTATATACATTTTGCAAATAACTAACAACAACGAGGTTTTACCGAGTTGGAATCCGCGTTGTTTTCGACTGTAAGGCATATTTTGCCGGTCTGTGTTGAAGGGGTAATCCTTGGTCTCAAATCATGTCTCAAATTTTGATTGCATATCGTACAAATAAACCCACGTCTCATCTCCATCTCGACTGAATGTCCCTAGAATCCTCGAAACCATGTTTTTGGCGATATTAATACGGGTTTTTGTATAGAATTCAGAAACAGGGACGATTGAACACATTTTCACAGATTCATAAGTGTGACGTGTTAGTTTTTTATGTTTTATATGTAAATAATTGTTTTATTGCTAAAAAACAATTTTTTTTTTATTGCTTGTTACAAAAAGGAATTGACATAAATCATTGAAGACATTGTTCATTGAAACCCAGTGACCATTCTACCCTGGATTCCTCGAGTCAAGAGAGATGCACCACGATTGATATGAGGTACAGACTAGGGGGGCGTCGCTGATCAATGGTCAGTTACACCCCAATAGGAAGCATCCCGTGTCGGCCACACATACATAGCACTGGAGACTGCAACATCCCAATTATGAGAATCTTTGTAATACTATCCTCGAGCCAACCGCGAGTAATCGGTTACATATTACTAACATAGTTGTAAGACAAAAATTGTCAAAATATTGGACTCCCGGCCCCGTCAGGCTAACGCCACATGTGCCTTAATAAAATATATATTTTGGAAAAAAAAGTTCATTGTAAGTTTAGGCGAAATCGATCGTATTTAATTCACACCACGCGCCCGCCTCACGTTTCCAATGTTTTGTCATTTGATTTATTATTATCATTAATTTTGTTTAGTGTGTTGTGACAATTATTCATATTTTTCGTTGAATACAATTCAGCATAAACTAAATTGCATTCACAGCTTATAACACACGTTCCCGCTTCTGTGGTTGTCAGAACGAGATCCGAAATTTGTGTCTGTGGTTTTATGCACTTTTGATCAATGGTGATATCGCAACCGATGAGGTTTTACTGAGTTGCAGTTATTGCTAGTAGAAACTTAAATTGGAATGAAGAATTTGGATTAGATTCCGAAAGTAAATCCAAAATCAGTATCTGGAGTTTAGAATATGACTCAACCATCTTCAACTGGAATCCAAATTCGAAATCAATATCTGAATCTGGAATCTGAAACTTGAGATCATGATTACGTAGAGTATCAAGCACAACTTAAAATATCATTATTTGTTCATCTATATTTTAACAATAAAACAAAAATTGAACGATTAAATAATATGCATAAGTAGAATAGTTACAAACTGATAAAGTGAGAGGGTTAAAAAAACAGTTGTGCCATGGCGTACACGATTCCAGCCGTTTTTGTTATCTGAAACAAAAAAGTCGAACAGATTCTGAATCAGTATAGATGCCGCTATCGCATGAACCTCGGACAAATCAAAAACATCTATTTTAATAAAATGGCGGCCGTTTGAAAAACAAAATGAGGTTTAAAACGTTTTTTTTAAATTCCAGATTTTTTTAAAAAATAGTAAAATTTTAAAAATATAATTTTTTAGAGGCGATAGAGAGATGCCTGCAGATTGTATCCATATAAATTCGACATGAATCGGTTCAGTAGAACTTGAGATATCGTGTACGCCAGTTTAAAAAAAAAACTAGTTTCGAGTAAAACGCATTTGAAGTTCATTGTGATGGCCGTACGTGATTAGATACCGCATCACTAAAATGGCCCTATCTCGGTAAATAATAGGATTGATAAGTCCTTTCTAGGGTATATTTTTGAATACCTAAACTACAGAAATACGAAGGAAAAAAAATTGATTTTCTTAAATTTTCTAGACTAGAATACTGGCTTAAGCAGAATCTGGGATTTGAATTCAATATCTGGAATTGGAATTATCTAAGTCTACGAATGGGGCCTAAATCTAGAATCTGAATCTGAATCTGGAATCAGGAATCTGAATTTAGAATCTGAGTCTGAATCCATCTGAATCAGTATTGTGAATTTGGAATCTGAATATGAATCTGGATTTTGAATATGCGATTTAAATGTGGAAACTGAATCTGAAATTTGAATCTGGAATCTGAATTTGGAATTTAATCTGGGATCTGGGATCTGGGACCTGGGATTTGGAATCGGGAATCTGGAATCTAAATCTGAATCTGGAATCTGAATTTTGAATTCGAATCTGAAATTTGAATCAGGCATCTGAATCTTGTATCTGGAATATGAATATGGAATTTTAATCTAGAATCTGAATCTGAATCTAGAATCTGAATCTGCAATCTGGATTTTGAATCCGGATTTTTAATCTGGAATCTGAATCTCTAAGATTCGAATCTGCATCTGGGATTTAAATCTGGAATCTGAATCTTGAATTTGAATCTGAAATTTGAATCTGGATTTTTTATCTGGAATTTAAATGTGGAAACTGAATCTGGAATTTAAACCTGGAAAATGAATCTGGAATCTAAATTTTGAATTTTAATCTGGAATCTGGGACCAGCAATCTGGAAGCTGAAATCTAAATCTGAATCTGAACATAGAATCTGAATCTTGATTTTGAATCTGGAATTTGAATGTGGAAACTGAATTTTGAATTTAAATCGGGACTTTGGAATCTGAAATCTAAATCTGGAATCTTGATATTTTGAATTTGGGATTTAAATGTGGAAACTGAATCTGGAATTTGAATCTGGCAACTAAATCTGGAACTTTAATCTGGAATCTGAATCTGGAATCTGAAATCTAAATCCGAATCTGGAATCAAAATTTGAATCTGGAATCTGAATTTGAATCTAGAATCTAAATCTGGATTTTGAATGCAGAATTTCAATCTGAAATCTCAATCTGAATCTGAAAATGAGGAAACTGAATCTGGAATTTAAATCTGGAAAATGAATCTGGAATCTGTATTTGGAATTTGAATCTGAAATCTGGGATCCGGAATCTGGAATCTGGAATCTGGAATTTGAATCTGAATATAAAACCTGAATCTGAAATCTGTATCTAGATTTTGAATCTGGAATTTAAATATGGAAACTGAATCTGAAATATGAATCTGGAATTTAAATCTGGAAACTGACTCTGGAATTTTAATCTGGAATCTAGATTTTGGATCCGGATTTTCAATCAGGAATCTGAATCTCTCAGATCTGAATCTGGAATCTGAATCTGAAATCAGAATGTGCAATCTGAATCTGGAATTTAAATCTGGAATCTGAATCTTGAATTTGAATCTGGAATCTGAATCTGGAATCTGAATCTGAAATCCGAATCTGAAATCTGAAATTGAAATTTGAATCTTAAAACCTAAAATCAGAATCTGGAATCTGAATTTGAAATCTGAATCTGAAATCTGAAATTTGAATCTGAATTATCTTGATGTTGATCTTGATCTAGTTATACTTTTTTGGAATCTTTCGATTGGAAATAGAAATAAATCTAACGTTCATGACCTTAATTTAACCTTCTAAATCGATAGTCTTCAGCTTTGGATTTAGCATTAACGCTTATTCTGGGGTGCTCCAAAGAAGATGTTGATCACTCAGTTTATATTTTTTTTTTTTTTTTTTATCTGTATTATAGTGATTTTCAACTCATTTGGCTGGTTCGTCACTTTTTACTTCCATTTTTGGAAGAATGTCGGGAGTGAGAATTGAACTCGTGACCTTTAGCGTGAGAGGCATGGATGTTACCACTACGCCAGATCGCCTCCACTAACTCAGTTTATAGTTTTATTCAATTTCACGTGAAATTCTGAGTATTAAAACGCATCATTCACACTGTGGAAGGTTTCAGAACGTTTGATAATTGTGCACGAATCTTACAAACAAGGAGATAATGATCAGAGTTGAAATTTGGTTCCCAAAATACAACCCAAAGTACCGACCGTCAATTTAACGGGCGATTTACTAAGGACCGTATCGTTAATTATGGGTACGCTCAAAACACAGCTTTATTTCAAATATTGCATTTATTTTTCAGTTCTGATATCAAAATATTGTATCTTATGAATGAAAGAAAGGAGTAACAGTAAAAAATAATCAAGATTCTGATTTTCGCGCCAATGATCGCACCTGCTTCTTGATGTCCCTCATTAGGTTCTGGACAACCGTCTCATCGACTTGTTTGCTCACATTTATCCAATCCTTTTTGAACTGCTCAAGGTCATCGGCTGCCTTGTCCTTCTTCCGCAGTCGTCCCTTCATCAAAGCCCAAAATTTTTCAATAGGTCTTATTTGCGGACAATTTGGAGGATTCATCTCCTTTTCCACAAAATCGACATTATTCTCGCGATACCAATCCAAGGTCAAACGTGCATAGTGGCATGATGCCAAATCAGGCCAAAATAGTGTCGGACCAGTGTGCTTTCGGATGAGCGGTAACACACGCTTTTGGAGACATTCTTTCCGGTAAATTTCACCATTCATATTCCCGAGAGTGAAGAAAGGAGATGATTTCATGCCACATTGACAAACAGCTTGCCAAACCAGCACTTTCTTACCGAATTTTTCGCAAAAAATTGACTTCTCCGCGTTCGGGACATCTGTTCCTTGCTTTACAGTGTAAAACTGTGCCCCAGGAAGAGTTTTGTAGTCCAGTTTGACGTAGGTTTCATCATCCATGACGATGCACAGTTCGCGTTTGCTTAAAATCCCATCGTAAAGCTTACGGGCACGGGTTTTCACGGAACTTGCCTGAATTTGGCTGCGTTTGGGACATTTTTGCTTTCTATATGCCTTCAGTGAGTTACGTTCTTTGGCACGTTGAACCATACCGATTGATGTTCCACACTTTTTTGCGCAATCCCGTATCGATAATTCCTTTTTTCTTTCAAATTGCCTGCAAATCTTTTTTCCAAGTTTGGCTTGGATGGCCCAGGTTTTCTGCCGCGACCGGGTAGATCCTTCAATGTATTATACATACCAAATCGCTTGATAGCGTTTTGGACCGCATGGACGCTTACTCCTTCCGCCTTCGCCAATTTTCTCATTGATATTCCTGTTTCGGAGCAGTATCTGGTCACAATGGATTTTCGTTTTTCTTCTGTTAGCCCTCTCATGATTGCACTTTTAGGAAAAAACGATCTTTTAACAATGCTAACTGAACGCTAACTGTGTCAACAACAGGAGAAAAATAAACAGCTGTCAAAACAAGCTATAGTCTTTTTCAGACGGAGACTCTAAGGCGTACCCATAAATAACGATACGGTCCTTAGGCCTGCAATTTGGAACAATTTTTTACCCTTTTTTTCATCTCAACGAATAATTTTTGAATTCCAGTCGTCATTCAAAAAATCGTATCTATGATACAATACGTGTCATTGTTACTTATAGACTGACATTGATTTGTTGACGTAGGACTACGTCTAACCTTTCAATATGGGGGCCCATTTCAACATTTCGGTGTGAAAAAGTGTTCAGTTTTCGAACTCAAATACCTCCTCAATTAATGAATGGATTTTGGTTCCAAATACTCATATTGATAGGAAATATCCTCAGCAATCGTTTATATGCTACACATTACGGTTTACCTGTTACTACCTGCTATGTGTAGGGAATTTTCCATTTGCACAGTATGGAAAATTCCATCGTTCCTGTTGGAAAATCCTTGGTTGGATTCTCCCCTATCTTCAGTAGGAATCTTTCTTATTGTAAATACTTATTCATATTGAAATTGTCTGAGATGTTCTATTCGTGGGAGAGAGCACTGCACTCTCTTTTGCTCTCTTACTCTCTCTTTTTCGCTCTCTTTCTCTTTCTCTCGCTCTCTTACTCTCTCGAATACTCTCTCTCTCGCTCTCGAATACTCTCTCTCTCGCTCTCGAATACTCTCTCTCTCGCTCTCACTCTTTCGCTCTCTTACTCTCTCTCTCTCTCTCTCTCTCGAATACTCTCTCTCTCTCGCTCTCTTACTCTCTCTCTCTCTCTTACTCTCTTACTCTCTTACTCTCTTACTCTCTTACTCTCTCTCTCTCTCTTACTCTCTTACTCTCTTACTCTCTTACTCTCTTACTCTCTTACTCTCGCTCTCTTGCTCTCTTACTCTCTCTCTCGCTCTCTTGCTCTCTTACTCTCTCTCTCGCTCTCTTGCTCTCTTACTCTCTCTCTCTCGCTCT